>NC_041390.1:616961887-616990407 GCF_002162155.2 Triticum dicoccoides | reverse complement strand
TTTCCACCTCCTGTCATTCACTACTACATATTTGAATACCATCGATTGAACATCACTGACCGACCGTTGACCACGCGTCAGAGATGATACGTAGCACTGACAGGCCACACCAGAGGCATCGGTGATATCGATTGTAGGGCTTGACCGGATGTTTATCATAGATCGGTCTAGATTTGACTAGTCAATGATATCGTGTCCTGATAACCCAAATGGACCGAAGGTATCACTGACCACCGCTATATTCAGTCATATGTTGTGCTTATTTAAATCCGACTCTTCAATTTTCCCCTTGTTTAGTGTTGTTGTGTGTGTGGCCTGTTATAATCCATCATCCACTACCCTTCGCAATTCCAAACCGTCACTGCTACCACCGAGCCCCTTCCTCCGGTCGGCCTTGATCTTATTGCTCGCCTCCCTCTAGTCAATGATTTGCCGCGGCCTCTCCGGGCTAGATTGCTATGCTTCTTCTGACGAGTTCCAACCATATCCTGTTAAATGGTATGCCCAATCCTAAAATTTGGCATGCTCGTGGATTACAACAAGGATATGCCGTCTCTCCAATGGTATTCATCATCACAGTGGATGCTCTAAACTCCTTATTTGATATGGCTGAAGGTTGTTGTGCAATCCAACTTTTATCTAATGAGCACGCTATCCCCAGAGAATGTCAATTTATTTTATGGTTAATATTTTTGGCGGTTCATCTGGCCTCTGGTGCAACCGGTCCAAGAGATATCTATCTTTCCTATTATACGAAACGAAAACTTGCTCAAAGACATTGACAAGACACTAAATTGCAAAGTTGAGCCACCCCCCATAAAATACTTGGGACCGCCATTACAGCTCAAGAAGTGGAGAAAGGAGGATTTACAATCATTACTTGACAAGTTGGGCGGAAGCCTCCCTTGTTCACAGTGGTTGCCTTATACTCATCCATCCCTACTTTCCACCTCCTGTCATTCACTACTACATATCTGAATACCATCGATTGAACATCACTGACCGACCCTTGACCACGCGTCAGAGATGATACGTAGCACTGACAGGCCACACCAGAGGCATCGGTGATATCGATTGTAGGGTTCGGCCGGATGTTTATCATAGATCGGTCTAGATTTGACTAGTCAATGATATCGTGTCCTGATAACCCAAATGGACCGAAGGTATCACTGACCACCGCTATATTCAGTCATACGTTGTGCTTATTTAAATCCGACTCTTCAATTTTCCCCTTGTTTAGTGTTGTTGTGTGTGTGGCCTGTTATAATCCATCATCCACTACCCTTCGCAATTCCAAACCGTCACTGCTACCACCGAGCCCCTTCCTCCGGTCGGCCTTGATCTTATTGCTCGCCTCCCTCTAGTCAATGATTTGCTGCGGCCTCTCCGGGCTAGATTGCTATGCTTCTTCTGACGAGTTCCAACCATATCCTGTTAAATGGTATGCCCAATCCTAAAATTTGGCATGCTCGTGGATTACAACAAGGATATGCCGTCTCTCCAATGGTATTCATCATCACAGTGGATGCTCTAAACTCCTTATTTGATATGGCTGAAGGTTGTTGTGCAATCCAACTTTTATCTAATGAGCACGCTATCCCCAGAGAATGTCAATTTATTTTATGGTTAATATTTTTGGCGGTTCATCTGGCCTCTGGTGCAACCGGTCCAAGAGATATCTATCTTTCCTATTATACGAAATGAAAACTTGCTCAAAGACATTGACAAGACACTAAATTGCAAAGTTGAGCCACCCCCCATAAAATACTTGGGACCGCCATTACATCTCAAGAAGTGGAGAAAGGAGGATTTACAATCATTACTTGACAAGTTGGGCGGAAGCCTCCCTTGTTCACAGTGGTTGCCTTATACTCATCCATCCCTAGTTTCCACCTCCTGTCATTCACTACTACATATTTGAATACCATCGATTGAACATCACTGACCGACCGTTGACCACGCGTCAGAGATGATACGTAGCACTGACAGGCCACACCAGAGGCATCGGTGATATCGATTGTAGGGCTTGACCGGATGTTTATCATAGATCGGTCTAGATTTGACTAGTCAATGATATCGTGTCCTGATAACCCAAATGGACCGAAGGTATCACTGACCACCGCTATATTCAGTCATATGTTGTGCTTATTTAAATCCGACTCTTCAATTTTCCCCTTGTTTAGTGTTGTTGTGTGTGTGGCCTGTTATAATCCATCATCCACTACCCTTCGCAATTCCAAACCGTCACTGCTACCACCGAGCCCCTTCCTCCGGTCGGCCTTGATCTTATTGCTCGCCTCCCTCTAGTCAATGATTTGCCGCGGCCTCTCCGGGCTAGATTGCTATGCTTCTTCTGACGAGTTCCAACCATATCCTGTTAAATGGTATGCCCAATCCTAAAATTTGGCATGCTCGTGGATTACAACAAGGATATGCCGTCTCTCCAATGGTATTCATCATCACAGTGGATGCTCTAAACTCCTTATTTGATATGGCTGAAGGTTGTTGTGCAATCCAACTTTTATCTAATGAGCACGCTATCCCCAGAGAATGTCAATTTATTTTATGGTTAATATTTTTGGCGGTTCATCTGGCCTCTGGTGCAACCGGTCCAAGAGATATCTATCTTTCCTATTATACGAAACGAAAACTTGCTCAAAGACATTGACAAGACACTAAATTGCAAAGTTGAGCCACCCCCCATAAAATACTTGGGACCGCCATTACAGCTCAAGAAGTGGAGAAAGGAGGATTTACAATCATTACTTGACAAGTTGGGCGGAAGCCTCCCTTGTTCACAGTGGTTGCCTTATACTCATCCATCCCTACTTTCCACCTCCTGTCATTCACTACTACATATCTGAATACCATCGATTGAACATCACTGACCGACCCTTGACCACGCGTCAGAGATGATACGTAGCACTGACAGGCCACACCAGAGGCATCGGTGATATCGATTGTAGGGTTCGGCCGGATGTTTATCATAGATCGGTCTAGATTTGACTAGTCAATGATATCGTGTCCTGATAACCCAAATGGACCGAAGGTATCACTGACCACCGCTATATTCAGTCATACGTTGTGCTTATTTAAATCCGACTCTTCAATTTTCCCCTTGTTTAGTGTTGTTGTGTGTGTGGCCTGTTATAATCCATCATCCACTACCCTTCGCAATTCCAAACCGTCACTGCTACCACCGAGCCCCTTCCTCCGGTCGGCCTTGATCTTATTGCTCGCCTCCCTCTAGTCAATGATTTGCTGCGGCCTCTCCGGGCTAGATTGCTATGCTTCTTCTGACGAGTTCCAACCATATCCTGTTAAATGGTATGCCCAATCCTAAAATTTGGCATGCTCGTGGATTACAACAAGGATATGCCGTCTCTCCAATGGTATTCATCATCACAGTGGATGCTCTAAACTCCTTATTTGATATGGCTGAAGGTTGTTGTGCAATCCAACTTTTATCTAATGAGCACGCTATCCCCAGAGAATGTCAATTTATTTTATGGTTAATATTTTTGGCGGTTCATCTGGCCTCTGGTGCAACCGGTCCAAGAGATATCTATCTTTCCTATTATACAAAATGAAAACTTGCTCAAAGACATTGACAAGACACTAAATTGCAAAGTTGAGCCACCCCCCATAAAATACTTGGGACCGCCATTACAACTCAAGAAGTGGAGAAAGGAGGATTTACAATCATTACTTGACAAGTTGGGTGGAAGCCTCCCTTGTTCACAGTGGTTGCCTTATACTCATCCATCCCTACTTTCCACCTCCTGTCATTCACTACTACATATCTGAATACCATCGATTGAACATCACTGACCGACCCTTGACCACGCGTCAGAGATGATACGTAGCACTGACAGGCCACACCAGATGCATCAGTGATATCGATTGTAGGGCTCGGTCGGATGTTTATCATAGATCGGTCTAGATTTGACTAGTCAATGATATCGTGTCCTGATAACCCAAATGGACCGAAGTATCACTGACCACCGCTATATTCAGTCATATGTTGTGCTTATTTAAATCCGACTCTTCAATTTTCCCCTTGTTTAGTGTTGTTGTGTGTGTGGCCTGTTATAATCCATCATCCACTACCCTTCGCAATTCCAAACCGTCACTGCTACCACCGAGCCCCTTCCTCCGGTCGGCCTTGATCTTATTGCTCGCCTCCCTCTAGTCAATGATTTGCCGCGGCCTCTCCAATGCCCTCTTGGCCGCACAGTCTCGACACATCTGCTCGCACGCCGTCCCGATGACACTCTCCTGTTTAGACCATTTCCGCATTCCCGCCCTCCTGTAGAGGTTTGCTCTTGCATAAGAGTACACACCTTCCATTTTCCTCGTTCTCTCTTTCACTAAGATAAATTATAGCCTCATACTGTATTCGATATAACCGATATCAAAATTATATCATGTTGCGAAAATGTTTCTAGAATTTTCTGCAACAGGGTTTATGATATAGATATTTTCTGCAACAGAGATCGTGTCGCGGAAATAGTTGTGGAGTTTTTTCCCCAGAAATGTCATATTGCATAATTTTTTGCAACCGAGATCATGTTGCGGAAATGTCTGTAGATATTTTTGCACCAGAGGTCATATTGTAGATTATTTTTGCAACAGAAAGCATGTTGCAAAGACGAACGAAGAAAAAAAAGAAACAAATGGCTCTTAGTCGTGAGTGTTTTTTTAGCGTGACACGTGATTTTCTTAAGCGTTATTTGTGCAACAAAGGTCATGCTGCAGAAAAATATTTGCAACAGAGGTTGTGTACAAAATTACTTTTTCTATCTTTCACATTTTTGCAACATAGATGATGTTGCAGAAGGATTTTTGCAACAAGGATGATGTTGCAGAAAAAATATATGAAAAAAGGATCAAGTTATGCACCTGCTAACAACTTGTTGGTGCTTCATATGTTTGTAACATAGCTTGTGTTACAAACTTGTGTGTGCAACATGCCCAATGTTACAAAACTTGTTAAATTGTTTCACGTAGCGCTACGTGTCTTATGATTAAAATTAAATCTGACGGTCACGGATGTGGTGGATACGAGCGACTCATCCGCCGGTTGGAAGGTAACGTTTGCCTTAGACGAAGGAGTAACGATTATTAACGGAACCTTTAATAAGCAGGAGAGATAGGGTACGGAGAGGGAGTGACGAATGGCAAAAGTAGGCATGGCGATGAGGCGGCCACGGTGCAACCGCCTACAAGTTTTTGTTTTGTTTTTGAATCGACCTCCTCCAAGTTGTTGGCTCCCACGTCTCCTCGTGACCTTGCGTTGGTTGTCTCGCACGAATGGGACATTGTGTGTGCTTGCAAGGAAGAGCCAAGGGACAGAAAAAAGTTGACGTGCTACGTGCCCCGATGGACCTCGACGTGGAAACGGCCGTATGCACCGATGGGTCGATGGGTATCGAATTTAAAACATTTTCTTGGTTTTTTATATTCCGATAGCCATGCATGAAACTACTCCTAAATTAGAACAACAACGCTTTTGTTTTGAAGAAAGGTCACGTCGATTTGGTAGCTTTCATTGTTAGTACTAGCTACTCAAATACAACAAATATGCATGTCTATACTCACCGCAAAAAACATATGTGCATGTCTATACGCATGTGGCATCTGACTTTTTCTCTTGAGGGTAGTATTTGTATTTTCGTTGTGGTGATGCATATATAGGGAGAGGTTTCACGTACAAGGTACGCCTCTCCAGTGGACTGCGCCTCTCCCTCGTACAAATTGAAATCCTACGTGCATGGTCAAGAAGTCGTTGCGTGCTCGATTAATTATTCCAAAGAGCACGGTGACACGAAAAGAACACCACGCGGGAGTCATACTATTATTATTTTCCACACCACAGGAAGAAGCCTACATGCGCGGAAAAATACATGAATAAACCTAGATACATATGAACCCACTTCAGAAAATACATTTTTAAATGTCAAAAAATTCTGAAAATAAGTTGTAGGCGTACATTTCCACATCCTATGTGCACACAGAAAGTTCCGCTGAAAACAACTACTTTTTAGCCTACGCAAAAAAGTCAAAAAATATATCGTAAAACACTATTTAGAAACATTGAAATTTGTCCTTTTCGAAGGCAAAATAAAAAATCATTTTTCGCGAAACTTTCTGCTACACACATATCTTGCAAACATGTACGCCTGCAATTTTGTTTTGATTTTTTGACATTTTAAAATGCTTTTAAAATGCATTTTTTTAAAAAGGGCTCATATTGCCTTTTCTACTTGCGCACACACACCATCACACACAAATACACATGTCATATGAAAATCATCACTCCCTAGACTTGCTGAAGATCTATCATAAACCACTTACTGATTGAATTGTCTAGTTATCATTGAATATGAATCAACGTGTGCAAATAAATATGAGCACAAAAATTCTAAACTTGGTGCCATGACCCATGATCCCACCGTGCACCACACATGGTGTAATGGATACACCGCCACAACATTTTTTTTGAGAGACAGTTGTTCTTTATTGATCACAAATTGAATGTCATGACAAAGAATTTTCCCTATGCAACCCTGGGTTACATTTCGCTAGATAGAATCACCAGAAAGAGCGCACAATTAGGATGCCACAACTCTACACATGCATTAGGCAAATCCTTACCCAATTTTCCTTTTTGAAAGATCCAGCATTGCTGGCATTCATTGATTTAGCAGGAGTGGAGATAAAACATTGATGATCCAGTGATCGATAGAAATAAAGAAGAAGACAGAGAGAAGGCCGGTAGGCAAAGCTTCTAGGCTATGTACCCACGTTGTATCCCCGAAGGGGCTCTCCAAGCGATTCGCTCCCGCAAGATGCCATAGTTCCAGGGTTGATCTAATCGCCCTAACCACGTCACTGCTAGATGGTTGCTTTCACTTGAATGTGCAACTATTCCGTTCTTGCCATATCTCCCAAGAAATCAATATGATCATGGACTTGATGCCCCGTCTTGTTTTTCTAGGTGTGCTGCGGTTGATGATGGAGGAGCCACCTCGGTTCTTCCCCAAATACTGAAATGGAAACGTAGTGGCAATGCCTCCCTCCAAGCCTCGACGGAAAACATGGGAGAGAAAGTCGATGACGGTGAAGTGAAAGCAACAAGCATGTGGCATGAGCCAACCGGCCACTTGCTTGACCTCATAAGTGTATACATAGTTGTTAATCCATTATGATCGCATGCCTAACAATGTGGATACGCCGCCATTCACGGGCACCGTACCCCTCCTTTTCTTTTAACTCGATGGACAGGTAGCCCAAGAAATGCTGTCTGACCCACCACGTTTATCTGTCCGGCCGGTACGAATCAATCCACTAATGCAACTGAATCGAACTAAGTTACATGCCCGTGCTGTCAATAAAAATACTAGTAGTACTCTCCATAATCAAGATGCCCGTGAGCTAGTGTTCCTCAATTAGTGAAGCTTAAAAGTCGAGGACGTACATGGCTTTACAAATTGAAGGTTAATTGAATTGCTAATTAACTAGCTACTAGGACATAATTTAATTAACCCCCTTGCGTTGATCCATTAATGAAGGGCCATCAGTTGCTTTCATGCGTTCACCTGCCAAAAAGCAAGCGAAATGTTCGTAGGACGCTAGGTATGGCAAAAGGTGGTTGCCCCGGAAGCATACAGGCGAAAACTTCTTAGTGACCACCTCACCAAACATGGATGGCGTTAGAGCATCTCCAACGGCCGCACAAAAATTTCGCGCCCAATAAACGTTATAGCGCATCACTGTAGCACTTTTAATGCGCCGGTACCAACTTTGCTTTGGCAGGCGCCCAAAAACGCGCACCCAAAAAGCAGACAGTGCAAATTGTGAAGCGCGCGCAATCCGACGCCCAAAATATGCTGCGCGCGATAGTGTTTTTCAGCGCGCGTCCAAAAAACTTTTAGCGCTACAGTTTCTGCTGGAGCTGTCCGGCGCCCAAAAAACTAAACTTTTAGTGCGCGGAGCTCTTTTTGGGCGCTTGTTGGAGATGCTCTTAAGGATGGATCAATGTTGCTTTTTCTTCTTTGGGTTATTCCGTGATGTGATGGATGAAAAGTGAACATACAAGTGCATAGGTATATACCTATACTTGCAACACAGATTAGGGTCACAACTTTGTGCAAGAAAAAAAGAAGAAGAAAGGCAGTTGAGTAGACTATGAAAGTGGAAAGGTACGAGCAGGCGTCAGCATCAGAATCGGATGCACGCACGCAGGAGGAAAAATTAAAGAAGAAAACTGGTACCATGAGCGTGCAGTAAGCAAGCGACTATCAGAGCTGAGTAAACGCATTGGGAGAAGGGAGGAGTACTACGTAATAACGTGAGAGAGTCAAACCCTCCCCATCAGTGACATTTCTAGCTACCGTATGTACGTACCTCTTCTCTGCAAGATCTGCGAGTAGAAAATGTATAAGCAGGCAGGTAGATCATATACGTAATCAGAAAACCTAAGTACTTAATTCGAAAGTTGTCATCCAATAGAATAAGCTCCGAGAAGATCTTAGTAGCTGATATGGTGGATCCATCGTGCTCAGCATTGCGGCGAGAAGTATAAACAAACCTGCCAACCAACTAAGCTCATGTTGTTCATCAGTTTCCTCGATCTGCCTCCAAGAAACAGCAGAGGTTGTTAGAGTACAGTTAGCAACTTGCTTGGGATGTAGGGGAACAGGAGAAGGAAGGAGCAATTGTTTCATGGACTAGGACAGGCTACAGTTGAGACCCGAGTGATTGGCATCGATCGCCTGGTCGTTGTCGTCGCTCAGTTGTTGCATCACATCGGCAGACAAATCCAAGCGGCTAACGCGTCTGGTCCCGTCGGTCCATCTCGTCCGCGAGCCCAGCGGCTCAATCAAAGGCAAACGTCACCATCGTCGTTAGATTTAGCAACGGCACACACGTATCCTCGTCAATCCAGAGCGGCAAGCATGCGGCAGAGTGCACTAGCTCGCTAGCGTGGCGTGATTTCCGTTGGAAGGTGTCGTCCATGAACTTGGTTCAGCATCCGATCCTGGAGCTCAGTCTCCCAAAGCCCGCACCCCAGCATTCATGGACTTCCGTTCGGGTGTATTGCATTTTCATGAGCGTGATTTGTCAGGAAGAAACAGTTTTCCCTCCTAGTGGGAGCTATTATTTCAGCAAGTGCGAAGCTTGCCGGGCACAGTCATATGCTGCCCACTGACGCGGCCCATTACACATGTACAATTATTTTCTCTATTTTACCATTTTTTGTTAAATCTTAATTTTAACCCCTTAAAAACAATCAATCATGAATTTTTTGAAAAGGAAAAAGCATTGTGTGCCATAATTTTAGAAAGTTCTTTAGGCATTTTAAAATTTTCAAAGATTTTTTTCATGCAATTTAAAAAGTGTTCACGTAATTAAAAAATGTCAAGGTATTTCCCGAATTGTTCATATAAATATAAAGTATTCAACATTTACAAAAAATAGGTAATTTAAAAATATATTTAGTGTGTATTAAATTTTTTTGCATGGTGTATAAGTTAACCGAGAATTGAAAAATTGTTCATCATATAATTAAAAAATGTTCACCATGTATTAATATTTTTTATCACGTAATTCAGGAAAATTAACCTTGCATTGAAAAATTCCAGCATGTATGAAAAATGTTTACATGTGCTAAAAACCATTGTGTACTAAAAAATATTCAACATTTACAAAAATTAAGTATGTGAAAAATATATTTAGTGTGTATTAAAAAATGTCATGGTGTATATGTTTACCGAGAATTTAAAAAAATCATCACATAATTAAAAAATATTCACCGCGTATTAATATTTTCTGATCACGTAACTCAAGAAAAATCACCTTGTATTGAAAAATTCCAGCATGTACGAAAAATGTTTACATGTGTTAAAAATCATTGTGTACTAAAACATATTCAACATTTAAAAAAATAAGTATGTCAAAAATATATTTAGTGTGTATTAACAAAATGTCATGGTGTATATGTTCACTGAGAATTTTAAAAATTTCATCATATAATAAAATAATGTTCACTGTGTATTAATATTTTCTGATCACGTAACTCAAGAAAAATCACCTTATATTCAAAAATTCCAGCATGTACGCAAAATGTTTACATGTGTTAAAAATCATTGTGTACTAAAAATGTTCACGTGTAGCACAGTGAACTAAAATGTTCACCGTGTATTAATTTTTTTATTACGTAATTCCACAACATTTCATGGTGTATTGAAAAATTCTAGCATGCTGGCACACATCACGCTACCACCGCCAATGTGCCGCCGCCCGTGGCCCCACCGCCTCGCGCAACCCCTCGTCGGCGGCCACCACGCGCCCTCTTGGCCTCACGCATGTCAATGACTGAGGCCATTTAGCTAGTTTTGTTCAATAAAAATGAAATAAAATAGATTTAGGGGAAGAAGTTTTCGAGAACTGACAAAAGTTGCTCACAAACAACTTTCTCTAAAAGTTAATAGAAGCCGAAAAAAACTCGTTTTATGGGAAGATATTTAGGGGAACTATAATCTAAACCAAATTGTACACGTTCCCATCTGAAGTTGTTTGAATTCAGTTACCAAAAATAACAACAACCAAAACGAATATCTATTTCTGAGCCCAGACTCATGTGCACCCAGTCAAGAAAAAATTCACAAAAAATACAAAAGAAAAAAAATACTTTTTTGCATGGTAGATAATTTAGTGCGTGAGATGCGCTCTGAATTTCAGATCATTTTGACATATGAGTAGCTCTCAGCAAAAAATACAATTTGGGGTCAGAACAGTACATGAACAATACACTTTTTACAGACCCCAAATTTGTCTTAAGATTTCAAATATACAAAACTTCCTTTAGAATTTGTTTGCGCTAGATTCCATTGGAAAATTCCATCAGCTCTAATTTCTTATGACCTCGTTGGTTCATAGAATTTTAAAAAGCATAAGACAATAATGCGGTAATGGAATGTTATGACACATGGAATCATATATATATAGGGATCGAAAACACATCAAGCAATGATAAAAAAATTGGCTGCAACACAAAAAATATGTGAAATTTTTGTAGAGATTAAATGCGTGCCATTGTTGTTATACACACAAATAAAAATCTTCAAAAGGCTTCAATTTTTTCTAGGGAAAAGAAAAAAGAGTAGATTCAACATAAACTAGATATATAACAACATTTACACTTTTCAATTTTTCACAAAAATGCATAGGATGTCATAAAACCATGATTGTTGTAAAGAGTCTTATGTAGTTCCTTGAAGGTAATGCATATTGCGTGGTTAAATTTTCAGGTTCGTACATATGGAATGAATACCAACACAACTGACGTTTGCACTCTTTTGTACCAACTTTTTTCATGAAAAGAGGAGCTGACATACGGGAAGTATTAGGTCCGATCCAAAGAAAATTTTAATATGACACTTCTTAAAATAAATATATTTTAAACTAAACTTTTATAATTCTGTATAACTTGTTTTTAATTATGGTACAACCATACCTGATAAATATTCCATATCATTTCCTTGGTATAGTTAACAAAAATGTTGTTACATATTAATCATATTGTTATTTGTAATATAATGTATATTATTGAAAATACATCTATGTTCTGGAAATTTTAAACTACCTTTGTGGTCCAGATTACATTAATTTTTGTTTTTTAGACAATGACCTTCAACGAGATTTTGAAAAGGATGCCCCTAATTGTGAAAAGAAATAAAAATGATAAAAATGAGGGACTCCTTGGATTAAATCTCGAAGTTTGCATGAATTACATAGTGTATATGCATATAATTATGTGTGTGCTTGTATATTTAAATATCCTTAAATATCTTGGTAGAAATCTTTAGCACCTCTTTAGATTGTAGGATTTTTTTTACAATTCTGCTCATAAGGATATTTTTTGTATGGAAGACCTTTGGATCAAACGATAGGGCTCACTAGACTCCCATGGAATCCTTCCCCATTCACCTCATTCAATATGAATCTGAACATGAGCTCAAACCTCCTTTTAATTTTCCATTGAGAAGTCCAATGCACCTTTGCTCTATTTTGAAGGAAATATGCCCTAGAGGCAATAAGAAAGTAGTTATTTATATTTCCTTATATCATGATAAATGTTTATTATTCATGCTAGAATTGTATTAACCGGAAACTTAGTACATGTGTGAATACATAGACAAACATAGTGTCACTAGTATGCCTCTACTTGACTAGCTCGTTAATCAAAGATGGTTAAGTTTCCTTGCCATAGACATGAGTTGTCATTTGATGAACATGATCACATCATTAGAGAATGATGTGATTGACTTGACTTATCCGTTAGCTTAGCACTATGATCGCTTAGTTTATTGCTATTGCTTTCTCCATAACTTATACATGTTCCTATGACTATGAGATTATGCAACTCCCGAATACCGGAGGAACACTTAGTGTGCTATCAAACGTCACAACGTAACTGGGCGATTATAAAGATGCTCTACAGGTGTCTCTGATGGTGTTTGTTAAGTTGGCATAGATCGAGATTAGGATTTGTCACTCCGATTGTCGGAGAGGTATCTCTGGGCCCTCTCAGTAATGCACATCACTATAAGCCTTGCAAGCAATGTGACTAATGAGTTAGTTACGGGATGTTGCATTATGGAACGAGTAAAGAGACTTGCCGGTAACGAGATTGAACTAGTTATGATGATACCGACGATCGAATCTCGGGCAAGTAACATACCGATGACAAAGGGAGCAACATATGTTGTTATGCGGTTTGACCGGTAAGGATCTTCGTAGAATAGGTAGGAACCGGTATGAGCATCCAGGTTCCACTATTGGTTATTGACCGGAGATGAGTCTTGGTCATGACTACATAGTTATCGAACCCGCAGGGTCCGCACGCTTAACGTTCGATGACAATCGGTATTAGGAGTTTATGTGTTTTGATGTACCGAAGGTAGTTCGGAGTCCCGGATGTGATCACGGACATGACGAGTCTTGAAATGGTCGAGACATGAAGATTGATATATTGGAAGGTTATGTTTTGGACACCGGAATGGTTTCGGATGAGTTCGGGCATATACCGGAGTAAGGGGGGTTACTGATATGTCCATTTTGCATCATGCTTTTATATCGATATTTATTGCATTATGGGCTGTTATTACACATTATGTCACAATAATTGTGCCTATTCTCTCTTATTTTACAAGGTTTACATAAAGAGGGAGAATGCCGGTAGCTGGGATTCTAGGCTGGAAAAGGAGCAAATATTGGAGACCTATTCTGCACAGCTCCAAAAGTCCTGAAACTTCACGGAAGACGTGTCCAGAATATATAAAAAATATTGAGCGCAAGAAGTTCACTAGGGGGGCCACACCCTGCCCACGAGGGTGGGGGCGCGCCCTACCCCTTGGGCGCGCCCCCCTACCTCGTGGGCCCCCTGGTGGCCCTCCGATGTCCATCTTCTGCTATATGAAGTCTTTCGATGAGGAAAAAATCATAAGCCATCTTCTCGGACGAAACTCCACCGCCGCGAGGCGGAACCTTGGCGGAACCAATCTAGGGCTCTGGCGGAGCTGTTCTTCCGGGGAAACTTCTCTCCGGGAGGGGGAAATCATCGCCATCGTCATCACCAACACTCCTCTCATCGGGAGAGGGCAATCTCCATCAACATCTTCATCAGCACCATCTCTTCTCAAAACCCTAGTTCATCTCTTGTATCCAATTATTGTCTCCAAGTCTGGGATTGGTACCTGTGGGTTGCTAGTAGTGTTAATTACTCCTTGTAGTTGATGCTAGTTGGTTTATTTGGTGGAAGACCATATGTTCAGATCCTATATGCATATTAATACCCCTCTGATTATGAACATGAATATGCTTTGTGAGTAGTTATGTTTGTTCCTGAGGACATGGGAGAAGTCTTGCTATTAGTAGTCATGTGAATTTGGTATTCGTTCAATATTTTGATGAGATGTATGTTGTCTCTCCTCTAGTGGTGTTATGTGAACGTCGACTACATAACACTTCACCATTATTTGGGCCTAGAGGAAGGCATTGGGAAGTAATAAATAAATGATGGGTTGCTAGAGTGACAGAAGCTTAAACCCTAGTTTATGCGTTGCTTTGTAAGGGGCTGATTTGGATCCATATGTTTTATGCTATGGTTAGGTTTACCTTAATACTTTTGTTGTAGTTGCGGATGCTTGCAATAGAGGTTAATCATAATTGGGATGCTTGTCCCAGTAAGGACAACACCCAAGCACTGGTCCACCGACATACCAAATTATCAAAGTACCGAACGCGAATCATATGATCGTGATGAAAACTAGCTCGACGATATTCCCATGTGTCCTCGGGAGCGCTTTTCTCTATATAAGAGTTTGTCCAGGCTTGTCCTTTGCTACAAAAAGGATTGGTCCACCTTGCTGCACTTTATTTACTTTTGTTACTTGTTGCTCGCTACAAATTATCCTATCACAAAACTATCTGTTACCACTTATTTAAGTACTTGCAGAGAATACCTTGCTGGAAACCGCTTATCATTTCCTTCTGCTCCTCGTTGTGTTCGACACTCTTACTTATCGAAAGGACTACGATAGATCCCCTATACTTGTGGGTCATCAAGACTCTTTTCTGGCGCCGTTGCCGGGGAGGGAAGCGCCTTTGGTAGGTGGAATTTGGTAAGGAAAATTTATATAGTGTGCTGAAATTTACTGTCACTTGTTACTATGGAAATTAATCCTCTGAGGGGCTTGTTTGGGGTATCTTCACCCCGACCAGTAGAGCAAAGAGTTGCTCCTCAACCTACTAAACCTACTTAAAATGAAAATGAAAATGTTTGCTTTGAAATTCCTTCGGGTATGATAGAAAAACTGCTAGCTAATCCTTTTGCGGGAGACGAAACAACTCATCCTGATGAGCACCTAATATATGTGGATGAAATTCATGGATTATTTAAGCTTGCAAGTGTACCCAGAGATGTTGTTAAGAAGAAGGTCTTTCCTTTATCTTTGAAGGAAGATGCATTGACATGGTATAGGCTACATGATGATACGGGGTCAGGGAACTACAAACGATTGAAATTGGAATTTCATCAGAAGTTTTATCCTATGCATCTTGTTCATCGTGATCGCAATTATATATATAATTTTTGGCCTCGCGAAGGAGAAAGCATCGCTCAAGCTTGGGGGAGGCTTAAATCAATGTTATATTAATGCCCCAATAATGAGCTCTCAAGAGAAATGATTATTCAAAATTTATATGCTCGGCTTTCTAATAACAATCGCACCATGCTCGATACTTCTTGTGCTGGCTCTTTTATGACGAAGACTATTGAATTCTAATGGGATTTATTGGAAAGAATTAAACGCAACTCTGAAGATTGGGACCTCGACGAAGGTAAGAAGTCAGGTATGACACCTAAGTTTGATTGTGTTAAATCTTTTATGGATACCGATGTTTTCATTAAATTTAGCACTAAATATGGACTTGACTCTGAGATAGTAGCTTCTTTATGTGAATCTTTTGCTACTTATGTTGATCTCCCCAAGGAGAAGTGGTTTAAATATCATCCTCCCATAGAAGTAAAAGTAGCTGCACCTATTAAAGTTGAAGAAAAGACTATCACTTATAATGATCCTATTG
The DNA here is from genome assembly GCF_002162155.2 of Triticum dicoccoides. NCBI lineage: Eukaryota > Viridiplantae > Streptophyta > Magnoliopsida > Poales > Poaceae > Triticum > Triticum dicoccoides. The sequence continues at coordinate 616,974,753 of NC_041390.1, read as the reverse complement.
TTCCTACTTCTTATGTTGAGAAACCACGTTTTCCTGTTAGGATAAAGGATCATGCTAAAGCTTCAACTGTGGTTTGTAAAAGCAATATTAAAACTTATACACCTCCTGAGCAAATTAAAGTTGAACCTGATATTGCTATTGTTAAAGATCTCTTGTCTGATAATATTGATGGGCATGTTATTCATTTCCTTGATGAGACTGCTAGAATTGCTAAACCTTGTGCTAAAGATAGAAACAGACCTGTGGTAGGCATGCCTGTTATTTCTGTTAAAATAGGAGATCATTGTTATCATGGCTTATGTGATATGGGTGCTAGTGCTAGTGCAATACCTTACGACTTATACAAAAAAATTATGCATGATATTGCACCTGCTGAGATAGAAGATATTGATGTCACAATTAAACTTGCCAATAGAGATACTATTTCACCAATGGGAATTGTTAGAGATGTTCAAGTCTTGTGTGGGAAAACTAAATATCCTGCTGATTTTCTTGTTCTTGGTTCCCCACAAGATAGCTTTGTCCCATTATATTTGGTAGACCCTTCTTAAACACTGTTAATGCTAAGATAGATTGCAAAAAGGATGTTGTTACTATCGGTTTAGATGATATGTCTCATGAATTTAATTTCTCTAAATCTAGTAGACAACACCGTGAAGAATAATTACCTAGTAAGGATGAAATTGTTGGTCTTGCTTTGAAGTTGATAGTCCGTGGGCATAAAGTTGATTATCTATCCCGTTGCTGATAGTCAGCGGGTAAGTCATGTCCATTGTGTCCCTAAGAAGGGAGGTATTACTGTCGTTCCTAATGATAAAGATGAATTGATTCCTCAAAGAATTATTACAGGTTATAGGATGGTAATTGATTTCCGCAAATTAAATAAGGCCACTAAAAAGGATCATTACCCCTTACCTTTTATCGATCAAATGCTAGAAAGATTATCCAAACATACACATTTTTGCTTTCTAGATGGTTATTCTGGTTTCTCTCAAATACCTGTGTCAGCCAAGGATCAATCAAAGACTACTTTTACTTGCCCGTTTGGTACTTTTGCTTATAGACGTATGCCTTTTGGTTTATGTAATGCACCTGCTACCTTTCAAAGATGCATGATGGCTATATTCTCTGACTTTTGTGAAAAGATTTATGAGGTTTTCATGGACGATTTCTCCGTCTATGGATCTTCTTTTGATGATTGATTGAGCAACCTTGATCGAGTTTTGCAGAGATGTGAAGAAACTAATATTGTCTTGAATTGGGAAAAGTGCCACTTTATAGTTAATGAAGGTATTGTCTTGGGGCATAAAGTTTCTGAAAGAGGTATTGAAGTTGATAAAGCCAAGGTTGATGCTATTGAAAAGATGCCATGCCCCAAGGACATCAAAGGTATAAGAAGTTTCCTTGGTCACGCCGGATTTTACAGGAGGTTCATTAAAGACTTCTCAAAAATTTCTCGGCCTCTGACTAATTTATTACAAAAAGATATACCATTTGTCTTTGATGATGATTGTGTAGAAGCATTTGAAATACTTAAGAAAGCATTGATCTCCGCACCTATTGTTCAGCCACCTGATTGGAATTTACCCTTTGAAATTATGTGTGATGCTAGTGATTATGCTGTAGGTGTTGTTCTAGGGCAAAGAGTTGATAAGAAATTAAATGTTATTCAATATGCTAGTAAAACCCTAGACAATGCTCAAATAAATTATGCTACTACTGAAAAAGAATTCTTAGCAGTTGTATTTGCTTGTGATAAGTTCAGACCTTATATTGTTGATTCTAAAGTAACTATTCACACTGATCATGCTGCTATTAAATATCTTATGGAAAAGAAAGATGCTAAACCTAGACTTATTAGATGGGTTCTCTTGCTACAAGAATTTTATTTACATATCGTTGATAGAAAAGGAGCTGAGAACCCCATTGCAGACAACTTGTCTAGGTTAGAAAATGTGCTTGATGACCCACTACCTATTGATGATAGCTTTCCCGATGAGAAATTAATGTCATAAATGCTTCTCATACTGCTCCATGGTATGCTGATTATGCTAATTACATTGTTGCCAAATTCATACCACCTAGTTTCACATACCAGCAAAAGAAAAAGTTCTTCTATGATTTGAGACATTACTTTTGGGATGACCCACATCTTTATAAAGAAGGAGTAGATGGTGTTATTAGACATTGTGTACCTGAGCATGAACAGGAACAGATCCTACGCAAGTGTCACTCCGAAGCTTATGGAGGACACCATGCTTGAGATAGAACTGCACATGAGGTATTGCAATCTGGTTTTTATTGGCCTACTCTCTTCAAAGATGCCCGTAAGTTTGTCTTATCTTGTGATGAATGTCAAAGAATTGGTAATATTAGTAGACGTCAAGAAATGCCTATGAACTATTCACTCGTTATTGAACCATTTCATGTTTGGGGCTTTGACTATATGGGACCTTTTCCTGCCTCTAATGGTTATACACATATTTTAGTTGCTGTTGATTATGTTACTAAGTGGGTAGAAGCTATTCCAACTAGTAGTGCTGATCATAACACCTCTATTAAAATGCTTAAAGAAGTTATTTTTTCAAGATTTGGAGTCCCTAGATATTTAATGACTGATGGTGGTTCACATTTTATTCATGGTGCTTTCCGTAAAATGCTTGCTAAGTATGATGTTAATCATAGAATTGCACCTCCTTATCACCCTCAGTCTAGTGGTCAAGTAGAATTGAGTAATAGGGAGCTCAAATTAATTTTGTGAAAGACTGTCAATAGGTCTAGAAAGAATTGGTCCAAGAAACTTGATGATGCATTATGGGCCTATAGAACTGCATATAAAAATCCTATGGGTATGTCTCCGTATAAAATGGTTTATGGAAAAGCATGTCACTTACCTCTTGAACTAGAACACAAGGCATATTGGGCTATTAAAGAGCTCAATTGTGATTTTAAACTTGCCGGTGAGAAGAGGTTATTTGATATTAGCTCACTCGATGAATGGAGAACCCAAGCCTACGAAAATGCCATGTTGTTTAAAGAAAAAGTTAAAAGATGGCATGACAAAAGAATACAAAAGTGTGAGTTTAATGTTGGTGATTATGTATTGCTATACAACTCTTGTTTAAGATTTTTTGCAGGAAAACTTCTCTCTAAATGGGAAGGTCCTTACGTTATCGAGGAGGTCTATCATTCCGGTGCCATAAAAATCAAAAATTTCGAAGGCACAAATCCGAAGGTGGTGAACGGTCAAAGAATTAAGCATTATATCTTAGGTAATCCTATAAATGTTGAAACCAATGTTATTGAAACTGTAACCCCGGAGGAATACATAAGGGACATTTTCCGAAATGTTTCAGACTCCGAAAAGGAATAGGTATGTGGTATGGTAAGTAAACCGACTCCAAAACAGTTTTTAAGGCAATATTTCTTCGTTTTGGAATATTTAGAAAAATAGAAAAATAAGAAGCAGTCCGGGAAGGACACGAGGGCTCCACGAGGGTGAAGGGCGTGCCCTACCCTCCTGGGCATGCCCCCCTACCTCGTGGACACCTCGTGCGCTTTCCGGACTCCGTTTTCTTACACGACACGTATTTTGGTTGGTAAAAATTCATTATATAATCTCCCGGAGGTTTTGACTCCCGTATCCCGCAAAAATCTCATGTCTTTTTTCGAGCTGTTTTCTGTCAGGGTTGTCAAGGCCAGGCACTATGTCGTCTCCCTCCTCCTCCAACCATGAGGGAAATGATGCTTGGCTAATGAAGATAGAGCTGAAGAGAGAAGAACCCATGGAGATCAACAAGGATGAAGGGATCAAGAAGGCCATAGAGGACCAAGTTCCGGCAACAGAAGACACCCTTCAACTTGATCACAATCTTCTTACCCCAATGGAGATCCAAGCTTTCAAGATGATTGAGTTAGCTCGTATACAAAATAAGTATCTCACACGTGAAAATATTTTGCTGAAGGAGCATATCATTGCACTCAAAGGCATTATCCGCAAGTTAGAAGACCTCCTACGCTCGATGTGCGACTATCCATCATCAACAACTCCACCTTCTTCACCAACAAAGGAGACATAATCACACGGGTATGGGCACTCCCCTTGGCAAATGCCAAGCTTGGGGGAGTGCCCTGGTATCGTATCACCATCACTTTTATCTTTACCATTTTTTGTTAGTTCGATCCTTTTGGTAATATCTTGATCTAGTAGAATAAAGTTTATGGCATGATCTAGTTTTGAGTTTTGCTTTATGATCCCTCTATGTAATCGAGTCCGTGAGCTATATATAAAAGATTAGTGTTGAGTCAAGGGCTTGATTATTTTGCCATGATTCTAAGTGAATAAAAGAAAAGAGAAAGAAATAAAAAAGGAAACAAAGAGATCATGTGGATCTTATGGAGAGTAATGAGCTCACATACAAAAGGTATGATGAATAAAAGTTGTTGAGAGTTGACAAACATAGTTTTGGTCATCGTTGCAATTAATAGGAAGTAATAAAGAAAGAGAGGTCTTCACATATAAATATACTATCTTGGACATCTTTTTATGATTGTGAGCACTCATTAAAATATGACATGCTAAAGAGTTTATGTTGGACAAGGAAGACGATGTAATGGGTTATGTTTTCTTACATCCGAGATAAATTATATTGTCATGGATCATCCAACAAGGTTGAGCTTGCCTTTCCCTCTCATGCTAGCCAAATTCATCGCACCAAGTAGAGATACTACTTGTGCTTCCAAATACCCTTAAACCAGTTTTGCCATGAGAGTCCACCATACCTACCTATGGATTGAGTAAGATCCTCCAAGTAAGTTGTCATCGGTGCAGGCAATAAAAATTGCTCTCTAAATATGTATGACTTATTAGTGTGGGAGAAAATAAGCTTTATACGATCGTGTGATATGGAAGAAATAAAAGCGACAGATTGCATAATAAAGGTCCATATCACAAGTGGCAATATAAAGTGACGTTCTTTCGCATTAAGATTTTGTGCATCCAACCATAAAAGCACATGACAACCTCTGCTTCCCTCTGCGAAGGGCCTATCTTTTACTTTTATCTCCTACCTTGCATAGGAGTCATGGTGATCTTCACCCTTCCTTTTTACATTTTATCCTTTGGCAAGCAGATTATGTTGGAAATATCCTGGTATATATGGCTAATTGGATGCTAGTTTTCATGAACTATTATTGTTGACATTACCCTTGAGGTAAAACGTTGGGAGGCAAAACTATAAGCCCCTATCTTTCTCTGTGTCCGATTAAAACTCCATACCCATAAGTATTGCGTGAGTGTCAGCTGATGTCTACTACACAACCTTCTTCTTCTAGACGTTGTTGGGCCTCCAAGTGCAGAGGTTTGTAGGACAGTAGCAAATTTCCCTCAAGTGGATGACCTAAGGTTTATCAATCCGTAGGAGGCGTAGGATGAAGATGGTCTCTCTCAAGCAACCCTGCAACCAAATAACAAAGAGTCTCTTGTGTCCCCAACACACCCAATACAATGGTAAATTGTATAGGTGCACTAGTTCGGTGAAGAGATGGTGATACAAGTGGTATATGGATGGTATATGGATGGTAGATAATAGTTTTTGTAATCTGAAAATATAAAAACAGCAAGGTAACTAATGATAAAAGTGAGCGTAAACGGTATTGCAATGCGTTGAAACAAGGCCTAGGGTTCATACTTTTGCTAGTGCAAGTTCCCTCAACAATAATAACATAATTGGATCACATAACTATCCCTCAACATGCAACAAAAAGTCACTCCAAAGTCACTAATAGCGGAGAACGAACGAAGAGATTATGGTAGGGTACGAAACCACCTCAAAGTTATTCTTTCCAATCAATCCGTTGGGCTATTCCTATAATTGTCACAAATAGCCCTAGAGTTCGTACTAGAATAACACCTTAAGACACAAATCAACCAAAACCCTAATGTCACCTAGATACTCCAATGTCACCTCAAGTATCCGTGGGTATGATTATACGATATGCGTCACACAATCTCAGATTCATCTATTCAACCAACACAAAGGACCTCAAAGAGTGCCCCAATTTTCTACCGGAGAATCACGACGAAAACGTGTGCCAACCCCTATGCATAGGTTCATGGGCGGAACCCGCAAGTTGATCACCAAAACATACATCAAGTGAATCACGTGCTATCCCATTGTCACCACAGATATGCATGACAAGACATACATCAAGTGTTCTCAAATCTTTAAAGACTCAATCCGATAAGATTACTTCAAAGGGGAAATTCAATTCATTACAAGAGGGAAGAGGGGGAGGAGAAACATAGGATCCAACTATAATAGCAAAGCTCGCGATACATCAAGATCGTGCCAAATCAAGAACATGAGAGAGAGAGAGAGAGAGATCAAACACATAGCTACTGGTACATACCCTCAGCCCCGAGGGAGAACTAGTCCCTCCTCGTCATGGAGAGCACCGGGATGATGAAGATGGCCACCGGAGAGGGATTCCCCCTCCGACAGGGTGTCGGAACGGGTCTAGATTGGCTTTTGGTGGCTACGAAGGCTTCTGGCGGCGGAACTCCCGATCTATTGTGCTCACGGATGTTTTTAGGATATATGGAGATATATAGGCGGAAGAAGTACGTCAGGGGGGCCATGAGGGGCCCACGAGGGTGGAGGGTGCGCCCAGGGGGTGGGCGCGCCCCCCTGCCTCATGACTTCCTTGTAGATCCCCCGACGTGCACTCCAAGTCTTCTGGGCTTCTTTCCTTTCAAAAATGAGTTCCATGAAGTTTCATGTCAATTGGACTCCGTTTGATTTTCCTTTTCTTCGAAACCCTAAAACAGGGTAAAAAACAGAAACTGGCACTGGGCTTTGGGTTAATAGGTTAGTCCCAAAAAATGATATAAAAGTGTATTATAAAGCCCATAAACATTCAAAACAGTAAATAATATAGCATGGAGCAATCAAAAATTATAGATACGTTGGAGACGTATCAGCATCCCCAAGCTTAATTCCTGCTTGTCCTCGAGTAGGTAAATGATAAAAATAGAATTTTTGATGCGGAGTGCTACTTGGCATAATTTCAATGTAATTCTTCTTAATTGTGGCATGAATATTCAGATCTATAAGATTCAAGACAAAAGTTCATATTGACAAAAAATGATAATACTTCAAGCATACTAACAAAGCAATTATGTCTTCTCAAAATAACATGGCCAAAGAAAGTAATCCGTACAAAATCATATAGTCTAGCTATGCTCCATCTTCACCACACAAAATATTTAAATCATGACCCCAATGACAAGCCAAGCAATTGTTTCATACTTTTGATGTTCTCAAACTTTTTCAATCTTCATGCAATACATGAGCGTGAGCCATGGATATAGCACTATAAGTGGAATAGAGTGGTGGTTGTGGAGAAGCCAAAAAAGGAGAAGATAGTCTCACATCAACTAGGCGTATCAACAGGCTATGGAGATGCCCATCAATAGATATCAATGTGAGTGAGTAGGGATTGCCATGCAATGGATGCACTAGAGCTATAAATGTATGAAAGCTCAACAATAGAAACTAGTGGGTGTGCATTCAACTCGCTTGCTCACGAAGACCTAGGGAATTTTGAGGAAGTCCATCATTGGAATATACAAGCCAAGTTCTATAATGAAAGATTCCCACTAGTATATGAAAGTGACAACATAGGAGACTCTCTATCATGAAGATCATGGTGCTACTTTGAAGCACAAGTGTGGTAAAAGGATAGTAGCATTGCCCCTTCTCTCTTTTTCTCTCATTTTTTATTTTTTTATTTGGGCCTTATCCTTTTTATGGCCTCTTTTCTCTTTTTTTTATTTGGGCTTCTTTGGCCTCTTTTATTTATTTTATTTCCGTCCGGAGTCTCATCCCGAATTGTGGGAGAATCATAGTCTCCATCATCCTTTCCTCACTGGGACAATGCTCTAATAATGATGATCATCACACTTTTATTTTCTTACAACTTTAGAACAACAATATGACTCTGTGAATGCCTCCGGCGGTGTACCAGGATGTGCAATGACTCATGAGTGACATGTATGAAAGAATTATGAACAGTGGCTTTGCCACAAATACGATGTCGACTACATGATCATGCAAAGCAATATGACAATGATGAAGCATGTCATAATAACGAAACGGTGGAAAGTTGCATGGCAATATATCTCGGAATGGCTATGGAAATGCTATAATAGGTAGTTATGGTGGCTGTTTTGAGGAAGGTATATGGTGGGTTTATGGTACCGGCGAAAGTTGCGTGGTACTAGAGAGGCTAGCAATGGTGGAAGGGTGAGAGTGCGTATAATCCATGGACTCAACATTAGTCATAAAGAACTCTCATAATTATTGCAAAAATCTATTAGTTATCGAAGCAAAGTATTACGCGCATGCTCCTAGGGGGATAGATTGGTAGGAAAAGACCATCGCTCGTCCCCGACCGCCACTCACAAGGAAGACAATCAATAAATAAATCATGCTCCGACTTCATCACATAACGGTTAACCATACGTGCATGCTACGGGAATCACAAACTTCAACACAAGTATTTCTAAAATTCACAACTACTCAACTAGCATGACTTTAATATCACCCATCTTTATATCTCAAAACAATCATCAAGCATCAAACTTTTCTTAGTATTCAATACTCTATATGAAAGTTTTTACTAATCTTGTATACCTAGCATATTAGGATTTTAAGAAAATTACCATGCTATTTGAGACTCTCAAAATAATCTAAGTGAAGCATGAGAGTTCATCTATTTCTTTCCACCGTGCTCTAAAAGATATAAGTGAAGTACTAGAGCAAACAACAAACTACTCCGAAAGATGTAAGTGAAGATCAATGAGTAGTTGAATAATTATGCAACTATGTGAAGACTCTCTAACATTTAATAATTTAAGATCTTGGTATTCTATTCAAGCAGCAAGCAAAGCAAAATAAAATGACATTCTAAGAATGGCAAACATCATGTGAAGAAGCAAAAACTTAGGATCAACCGAAACTAACCGATAATTGTTGAAGAAGAAAGGTGGGATACCAACCGGGGCATCCCCAAGCTTAGATGCTTGAGACCTCTTGAAATATTATCTTGGGGTGCCTTGGGCATCCCCAAGCTTGAGCTTTTGTGTCTCCTTAATTCCTCTCATATCACGGTCTCCCTAAATCTCAAAAGCTTCATCCACACAAAAATCAAACAAGGACTCGTGAGATAAGTTAGTATAAACCATTGCCAAATCATACTCTACTCTAGCAAATCACTAAAATTATTATTCAACATTGCATACTAAATTCCTCTGCATATTTAATAGTCCTATCCTCAAATAGAATCATTAAAGAAGCAAACAGATGCAAACAATGCAAACATAACAGCAATCTGCCTAAACAGGACAGTCTGTAAAGAATGCTGCAACATCCATACTTCCCTAGCTCCAAAAATTATGAAAGAAAATTCCCACTGTAGTAAATTTATCAGAGCTTAATATGCAAAATGTTTCAACATTTTATCACATTCTGACTTTTCTATGGAATTATTGCAACAGCGGTAAACTTTCTGTTTTCAAACAGCAACATGTATACTTGTAACATATGCATAGTAAAGGCTATCAATGCCACTTTTATTGAAATAAAAGATGCAAAACATTTTTCTAAATAACATCAAGCAAATCCTAACAAAATAAATTGACACTCCAAGCAAAACACATATCATGTGGTGAATAAAAATATAGCTCCAAGTAAAGTTACCGATGAACGAAGACGAAAGAGGGGATGCCTTCCGGGGCATCCCCAAGCTTAGGATCTTGGTTGTCCTTGAATATTACCTTGGGGTGCCTTGGTAATCCCCAATATTAGGCTCTTGCCACTCCTTATTCCATAGTCCATCGAATCTTTACCCAAAACTTGAAAACTTCACAACACAAAACTTAATAGTAAACTCGTAAGCTCCGTTAGTATAAGAAAGTAAATCACCACTTCAAGGTACTGTAATGAACTCATTATTTATTTATATTGGTGTTAAACCTACTGTATTCCAACTTCTCTATGGTTTATAAACTATTTTACTAGCCATAGATTCATCAAAATAAGCAAACAACACAATGAAAACAGAATCTGTCAAAAACAGAACAGTCTGTAGTAATCTGTAGGTTTCGACCACTTCTGGAACATATAAAATTCTCAAATAAATTGGTGGACCTGAGTAATTTTTCTATTAATAATATGCAAAAATAATTAACTAAATATCACTTTCCAAATAAAGATGGCAGCAATTCTCGTGAGCACTAAAGTTTCTGTTTTTTACAGCATGATCAACAAGACTTTCCCCAAGTCTTCCCAACGGTTCTACTTGGCACAAACACTAATTAAACACATAAAAACACATCTAAACAGAGGCTAGATGAATTATTTATTACTAAACAGGAACAAAAATCAAGGAACTAAAATAAAATTGGGTTGCCTCCCAACAAGCGCTATCGTTTAATGCCCCTAGCTAGGCATGATGATTTCAATGATGCTCACATAAAAGATAAGAATTGAAACATAAAGAGAGCATCATGAAGAATATAACTAGCACATTTAAGTCTAACATACTTCCTATGCATAGGGATTTTGTGAGCAAACAACTTACAGGAACAAGAATCAACTTGCATAGGAAGGTAAAGCAAGCAAAATTTCAAAATTTTAAGCACATAGAGAGGAAACTTGATATTATTGCAATTCCTACAAGCATATATTCCTCCCTCATAATAATTTTCAGTAGCATCATGAATTAATTCAACAATATAACCAGCACCTAAAGCATTCTTTTCATGATCTACAAGTATAGAATTTTTATTACTCTCCACATAAGCAAAATTCTTCTCATGAATAATAGTGGGAGCAAACTCAAAAAAATAACTATCATGTGATTGAAAATTAAGATCAAGATGACAAGTTTCATGGTTATCATTATTGTTCAAAGCATACATGTCATCACAATAATCATCATAGATAGGAGGCATGCTTTCATCATAATAAATTTGCTCATCAAAACTTGGGGGACAAAAAATATCATCTTCATCAAACATAGCTTCCCCAAGCTTGTGGCTTTGCATATCATTAGCATCATGGATATTCAAGGAATTCATACTAACAACATTGCAATCATGCTCATCATTCAAATATTTAGTGCCAAATATTTAATAGGTTTCTTCTTCTAGCACTTGGGCACAATTATCCTTGCCATCATACTCACGAAAGATATTAAAAAGGTGAAGCGTATGAGACAAACTCAATTCCATTTTTTATAGTTTTCTTTTATAAACTATACTAGTGATAAAACAAGAAACTAAAAGACTCTATTGCAAGATCTAAAGATATACCTTCAAGCACTCACCTCCCCGGAAACGACGCCAGAAAAGAGCTTGTTGTCTACTACACAACCTTCTTCTTGTAGACGTTGTTGGGCCTCCAAGTGCAGAGGTTTGTAGGACAGTAGCAAATTTCCCTCAAGTGGATGACCTAAGGTTTATCAATCCGTAGGAGGCGTAGGATGAAGATGGTCTCTCTCAAGCAACCCTGCAACCAAATAACAAAGAGTCTCTTGTGTCCCCAACACACCCAATACAATGGTAAATTGTATAGGTGCACTAGTTCGGCGAAGAGATAATAGTTTTTGTAATCTGAAAATATAAAAACAGCAAGGTAACTAATGATAAAAGTGAGCGTAAACGGTATTGCAATGCGTTGAAACAAGGCCTAGGGTTCATACTTTTGCTAGTGCAAGTTCCCTCAACAATAATAACATAATTGGATCACATAACTATCCCTCAACATGCAACAAAGAGTCACTCCAAAGTCACTAATAGTGGAGAACGAACGAAGAGATTATGGTAGGGTACGAAACCACCTCAAAGTTATTCTTTCCAATCAATCCGTTGGGCTATTCCTATAATTGTCACAAACAGCCCTAGAGTTCGTACTAGAATAACACCTTAAGACACAAATCAACCAAAACCCTAATGTCACCTAGATACTCCAATGTCACCTCAAGTATCCGTGGGTATGATTATACGATATGCGTCACACAATCTCAGATTCATCTATTCAACCAACACAAAGGACCTCAAAGAGTACCCCAAAGTTCTACCGGAGAATCACGACGAAAACGTGTGCCAACCCCTATGCATAGGTTCATGGGCGGAACCCGCAAGTTGATCACCAAAACATACATCAAGTGAATCATGTGGTATCCCATTGTCACCACAGATACGCACGGCAAGACATACATCAAGTGTTCTCAAATCTTTAAAGACTCAATCCGATAAGATTACTGTTGGGGAACATAGTAATTTCAAAAAATTTCCTACGCACACGCAAGATCATGGTGATGCATAGCAACGAGGGAAGAGTGTGATCTACGTACCCTTGTAGACCGATAGCGGAAGCGTTAGCACAACGCGGTTGATGTAGTCGTACGTCTTCACGGCCCGACCGATCAAGCACCAAAACTACGGCACCTCCGAGTTCTAGCACACGTTCAGCTCAATGACGATCCCCGGACTCCGATCCAGCAAAGTGTCGGGGAAGAGTTCCGTCAGCACGACGGCGTGGTGACGATCTTGATGTACTACCGTCGCAGGGCTTCGCCTAAGCACCGCTACAACATTATCGAGGATTATGGTGGAAGGGGGCACCGCACACGGCTAAGAATATGATCACGTGGATCAACTTGTGTGTCTAGGGGTGCCCCCTGCCCCCGTATATAAAGGATCAAGGGAAGGAGGCCGGCCGGCCCCTATGGCGCGCCAAGGAGGAGTCCTAGTAGGAGTAGGACTCCTACTAGGAGGGGGAAAGAAGTGGGGAGGGAGA
>NC_041390.1:616959229-616961660 GCF_002162155.2 Triticum dicoccoides | reverse complement strand
TAACCCTCTGGCTCTCCGGTTTTCTCCGAAATCACCTGGAACACTTCCGGTGTCCGAATATAGCCGTCCAATATATCAATCTTTATGTCTTGACCATTTCGAGACTCCTCATCATGTACGTGATCACATCCGGGACTCCGAACTAACTTCGGTATATCAAAACTCATAAACTCATAATATAACTGTCATCGAAACCTTAAGCGTGCGGACCCTACGGGTTCGAGAACAATGTAGACATGACCGAGACACGTCTCCGGTCAATAACCAATAGCGGAACCTGGATGCTCATATTGGCTCCTACATATTCTACGAAGATCTTTATGGTCAGACCGCATAACAACATACGTTGTTCCCTTTGTCATCGGTATGTTACTTGCCCGAGATTCGATCGTCGGTATCTCAATACCTAGTTCAATCTCGTTACCGGCAAGTCTCTTTACTCCTTTCGTAATACATCATCTTGCAACTAACTCATTAGTTGTAATGCTTGCAAGGCTTATGTGATGTGTATTACCGAGAGGGCCCAGAGATACCTCTCTGACAATCGGAGTGACAAATCCTAATCTCGAAATACGCCAACCCAACATTCACCTTTGGAGACACATGTAGAGCTCCTTTATAATCACCCAGTTACGTTGTGACGTTTGGTAGCACACAAAGTGTTCCTCCGGTAAACGGGAGTTGCATAATCTCATAGTCAGAGGAACATGTATAAGTCATGAAGAAAGCAATAGCAACATACTAAACGATCGGGTGCTAAGCTAATGGAATGGGTCATGTCAATCACATCATTCTCCTAATGATGTGATCCCGTTAATCCAATGACAACACATGTCTATGGTTAGGAAACATAACCATCTTCGATTAACGAGCTAGTCAAGTAGAGGCATACTAGTGACGTTTGGTTTGTCTATGTATTCACACAAGTATTATGTTTCCGGATAATACAATTCTAGCATGAATAATAAACATTTATCATGATATAAGGAAATAAAATAATAACATTATTATTGCCTCTAGGGCATATTTCCTTCAGTCTCCCACTTGCACTAGAGTCAATAATCTAGATTACACAGTAATGATTCTAACACCCATTGTCGGGGGACTAATCCACGAGCACCTATGGGACCGGCGGACCGAGTCCCTTTCGGTTCGGCGGGGGCGAGGGTCACACGAAGAGCGGATCGAGGCGAAGCACACGAGCAGTTTACCCAGGTTCGGGCCGCATGGATGCGTAAAACCCTACTCCTGCTTTGTGGTTTGTATTGAGTTCTTGCTCGGGAGCGCGGAGTGCTACTGTACACCCCAGCAGCTAACGAGACCGAGCGTGAGTGTTCTCTTCCTCCCCCTCCTATGTTGCGCATGGGCCTCCTTTTATATGCTCAAGGGGTCACCGACAAGTGGCAACGTAGACAAGGGTAAAAATGGAAAGGTGTTGCTTTGGTACAGCTACCTGCTACAGTGTATCATACCTAACCCTGACGGCAGGGGACCAGGGCATTAAATGCCCGTCTGCGTCGCCTAAATAGTGCAAAAGGGACCGTCAGGGATGCCACCACTCGCCATGATGGCAATCTTGTCAGCGCCGCTTGCCACCGCGCACCGCTGGCTGCACAGCCTCCCGCCACGTACGCCTGGAAGGGTCCCAGAGCGACACGTTGGTGGATGTGCTGGAGCGCGGGCACAGAGTTGTGGCTTGCCGCGGCAAGCGCCTTGCCGCGGTCGTTGTCTTGTCGCGTCCGGGAGCTTGTCGCTCACCGGGCCTTGCCAGGACGCGTGGCGCCCCGCGGCAAGTTCCTTGAGATGCCTTGGTTGGCCTTCCCGGCAAGCTCCTCTTGCCGGGGTCTTGTCTCCTTGGCTTGGATACTTTGTCCTTGAATGGCTCCAAAGGAACCACGAAGGACCTTGGCGGTCACCCGACAAGCCTTGCCGCAGGATGCTGCGACTGCCCGTGCACAAGTTCGGGATACTAGGGTACCCCTACTCTAGTACACCGACAGGAGCCCCCGGGCCTGGGCCATACACGGTGCCGAGCGCTGTTGGGCCAGGCCCAAAACAGGGCACGGGCACGCGCGGCCTGGGTTACGCCGTATCTCTCCCCGTATCCACCGCGCCCTCCCCGAACGGCACGCGTTGAATGCGGCATCGTGGGAGGGATCGTGGGTCGTTTCTTTATTCGGAAAGGCGGAACGTCCGCCCCCTCCCTCCTTATAAGCATGGGAAACAGGGGTAGTTCGCCCATTCGCCGGTTGCTACTCCAATCTCGGAAACCTCCGCCGCTCCCTCGTCTTCCCAAAGCTGAAAGAGAGCAGCGCCCCGCCCCCCATCGCCACCAGCACCACCAACACTGTCGACCTCCTCCACCACTTCCGCCATGGCTCCAAGAGCCGACAAAGGGAAGGTTGTGAAGTCGACCGAGGCGCAGCGGCTT
>NC_041390.1:616908522-616959019 GCF_002162155.2 Triticum dicoccoides | reverse complement strand
CGCGTTTCTATTTTCAGAAAGCTCCTATTTCGATTGATATCTCTAGCAAATATATGCGTAGCGTATGTCAAGATAAAGTGAATCAGTCCGTATGATGGCAGGGAGCGGAGGCAGCTTCAACTCAAGTGAGGAGCAAGCTTAGGGAGCTGAGGGAGAATTACTACCTCTTCTGGTCGACGGAGACGCGAGCGCATCCGCGCATGAAGGTACTTCCAGCCGCCGCTTGGAAAATGGCTCCAAATGGATATCCTTTCTTCGCCTTGTTCTTCTACTGCGGGCTCTGCCCGCCTTTCTCTGAGTTTTTCTGCGATATTATGAACACCTACGGGTTCCGCCTCCTTGACTTCACCCCCAATGCTGTTCTGACCATGGCAGTTTTCGCACATCTCTGCAAAAACTTTGTCGGAGTCTATCCCAATGTAGCCCTTTTTCGCCACTTCTTTATGCCCCGAGTAGAGAGAGGAGAGCCTTTATCCGGCGGAATCGCCTGGATCTCGAGGGCCGGCAAGAAGGACACTTATCTGGAGGGAGAGTTCCGCGGAAAGTGGGAGGAATGGAGAGCAGACTGGTGCTGGATTATCGAGGAGAACCCGCAGCCGTTTACCGCCCGGCGCCAAGTCCCAGTAGCACGCGACAGCGATTGGAGTGACGTGGCCCCGGAAGACGATAGGCTGAAGATTGCCGTCACCCGGATCCAACGCCTCAGGCTTGCCGGGCTCACTGTAGGCGCTGTTGGCGCAGATTTTCTTCGCCGCCGCATCGCCCCCCTGCAGGAACGGAGGAGACCCGCCTGGGAATTCAAGAATGCGGCGGATATCATGAGGCTGCGTCCGGGCCTCAACTTCAACTTCACTGTTCTGGAGCTTAACGCGATGCTCCAGGAGCTGTTCAAGTACGACCCTCAACATCCCGAAGTGTTCAGGTTGCCGAAGGGTGTCGTTCCGCTGTGCAACAACTCCGCGCTCGACCGCATCCGTGCAATGATGCCACTGTGCGATTCGCATGGAATTGTCCCAACTTGGCAAGAGCCTGCAGACGACGTCGTGCAGGAGTTCTTTGACGGCTTGGTAGAAGTGCCGGTCCGCTCCGACAAAAAGAATAGCCTCATCCGCGACACCACCGATGTGGAGATGACACGCATCGCCATTAGGCTGGAAGAGGAGGCGGCAGCCGCAGCCGCAGGCGAATTTGGATTCACCATGGAGGAGGCAGAGGTAGCAGAGGCGGCAAGCCGTGCCGAGCGAGAGGAGCTCGTCGGCGAGAAAGAGCTTGCCGGGCATGACGTCGAGTCGAGCGAGCCCGCCGAGGATACGAGCGGCTCACTGGAGATCAACTCCTCTTCCTCCTCATCTTCAGGCAGCTCGCCGCAAGCAGAGCCTCCATCCCCACCAAGAAGGCGTCTCCGCAAGGCCGGGGACGTAGCGGGGCGGCGGGCGAGTCAACAGTCGCCGCGCCGCGTGACATGCTCCACCGCGGCAAGCACTGTTGCCGCGGGAGCACCTCACGCTGCTGCGGCAACTGGAGCGGGATCCACCCGGACTACCGCTTCTGCTCCTGCCGCTTCTCACGCCGCGGCGGCAGCCGGAGCGGGGTCGTCTCAGACCATCGCCACTGTTCCCGCCAAGCGGCCAAGGGAAACTACTCCTCCGCCTCCTCGCGCCGGACGTGAGCCGGACTTCGAGTTCTCCGCGTTCAGCTCTGACGAGGAAGAAGAAGAGTAAGATTCTCTTGTTGTACTTGTAGTTCTTCAATTCTTGCTGTTTTGTCTTGTATCTCATTTGCTTTACTCTGAACTTATTCCTTTTTAGGACTCTGGCCCAGAGAGCAGCGAAGAGAGCCAAGGTCCCGGTGATTGTCATCGAGGACGAACCCACCGCGACAGCAGGGGGTGCGTCCGAGACAACCTTGCCGGACCCGGCAACTGTTCTCCAGAGCAGCCCCCAGCGTAAGTATATGGTTCTCTTTCCGCTGTTAGGCGCGTATGGATACTCTTTCTTTGCTGACATCTGACTGTTGGTTTGTGTAGGAGCAGAGCAGCCCCACCAGGAGCGCCCGGAGGCCGCCCCCGAAATGCCAAGGGAGAGTCCTCCGGCAAGGGAGAGTTCTCCGGCAAGGGACAGCACCAGCGTCCCCTCGGCGGCGGAGACTACGACTGCCGAACCCAGTACAGGTAATCTTCTCTTCAAAGCTTCCCTTGGGTTCTTCTTCTTTTTGGGTATTTGCTTGACTTTTCTCACTTTTCCGGCCATCAGACCCATCTGCTGCGGAGCTGATGGAGACCGAGGTTGCTGCCGTCGACGCCGCTGCCACTGAAGAAGCAGCCGGCGCTGATGATCCCGCCGGCGACGAGGCCGCCAAAGCTGCCGCCGCAGCAGCTGGCGAGGGGTCTGGCGATCGCACTGACGGCCCTGAGGCCGTAGGAGCGCCAGGCGCTACGTCGATCGCCGACCCGTCCGCCGTTGCCGCAGCGCCAGGCTCCGAAGAGCCCCAGCCAGACGTCTACTTGAAGGCCGGCGATGGCATCTTCATCAAACTCCCCTGGGCATCAAGCTCCAGGGCGCCGGTCGAGGGAGAGAGCTTTGATGGAGAGGTGCCCGCCTCCGCTGGGCTGACGCTAGTTGATGCGCCGAGAAGCAGCAGCGGCGAGCCTGAGGAGGAGCGGCTGCTGCGGAAGCTGTTGTCGCTCTACCGCGCGCGGCAAGCCAAGCTGGAATCCCGCGAGGCGCTTGTCGCGAAGGCGGGAGAGGACATCGAGAAGCGCGCGGAGGAGCTCCGGGGTCTCAACCAGGAAGCTCTCCGGTCCCTGGCAGAGGAGCGGGAGCAACTCGCCGAAGAGCAGAAGGCCTTCTTCCTCGAGAAGACCGAAGTTGAAGAGCAACAACGGCTTGCCGCTGAGAAGCTGTCTGCGCAGGAGGGCGAGCTGGTGCAGCGGAAAGTTAACCTCGACAGCCACGAGGAGGAGCTTGCCGCGCGTGAGCAAAAATTCGGCGGAGCCCTTAAGCAAGCAGAGGATGCTGCCGCAGTTGCCGAGGCCGCCAAGGAGGAGCTGGAGACGAAGGTGGCGCAGCTGGAGGACGATCTCAAGGCGAGTGGTGAAGAGCTTGCCGCGCTCAAGCGTGAGCGGGAGAAGGACGCCCACAGCAACTCAGAGCTGCAGGTTCGCAACTAGTCGCAGCTCACTTAAGTTGTTGAGCGGACTCGAAACAAAGTAAGGGCGCAACTAGCTACGAGTTGGTTCCTCCGCGCACAAGTTTTCCATACAAAGTGCGGTCATTCAAGGGAGATAACTTAAAAATTTAAAAAATCTGATTGCTCAAACTTTGGCAACTTAGCTTTTCTGTTGTTTGCTTCCTGGTAAGGCGAAACTTTCTTGAACGACGCCTGGTCCATACTATTATCTTCTCCTTTCCCCCCGGCAAACTTGTGGGCGAGGGAACCTTCCTTTCCTTGAGAAAAAAGAAAGAGGAGAAAATAAAGATATGGAGCCTTACGGCTCGTTATTGCTTACCGGGGAGTAGGTGCTGCACAAAGTGTCAGATCACATATGCAAAAAATAGAAAGCATGAAATTGACAAGATGTGCGGAGCATATGAGCTTTACTTATGCACGGGGTCTGCGCCCGGCTTTGTACAAAGGATTACATGCAACAGCGGCAAGACTTGTACAAAAGGTGGTTGCCGGAACAGGTTCCGGCAACCGCTCCTTACGGGTAAAACTTACGAAGATGCTCAATGTTCCAGGAATTGCTCACCGGAATGCTATCTTCGGTCTCAAGGCGGACAGCGCCAGGCCTAGTGACTCGTTTCACCCGGTAAGGGCCTTCCCACTTCGGCGTCAACTTGTTGGAATTCTTGGCGGACTGAAGACGCCGAAGAACAAGGTCGCCTTCCTCGAGACTTCTGGCGTTAACTTTGCGGCTATGGTAGCGGCGCAAAGCTTGCTGGTAGCGAGCAGCTCGTACAGCAGCCTGAAGACGGTCTTCCTCAAGGAGTAGCGCGTCATCTTGTCGCAGCTACTCTTGCTCAAGCTCATCATAAGCGAGCACTCGAGGTGACCCGTATACGAGTTCCGTGGGGAGAACTGCCTCTGCTCCATAGACTAGAGCAAAAGGTGTCTGGCCAGTGGCTCGATTTGGCGTCGTCCTGATCGACCAAAGAACCACCGGCAGCTCCTCGATCTAGTTTCTTCCGCACTTGTGCAGCCTGTCGAAAGTCCTGGTCTTGAGCCCACGCAGCACTTCAGCATTTGCCCTCTCCGCTTGACCGTTGCTTCTCGGGTGAGCAACAGAAGCGAAGCAGACCTTGGCGCCAAGATCTTGGATGTACTGCATGAAGGTGCGGCTCATGAATTGCGTACCGTTATCGGTGATTATCCTGTTAGGGATCCCGAAGCGGCAAACAATCGACCTGAAGAACTTGACTGCTGACTGTGCTGTCACCTTCCTCACTGCTTCCACTTCCGGCCACTTTGTGAACTTGTCGATTGCAATGTACAAGTACTCAAAGCCCCCGACTGCTCGGGGAAAGGGGCCGAGGATGTCGAGCCCCCAGACCGAAAATGGCCAGGATAAAGGGATCGTCTGGAGAGCTTGAGCTGGTTGGTGTATCTTCTTGGAATGGAACTGGCACGCCTCACACTTGGTTACTTGTGCAGTTGCATCCTGGAGGGCTGTCGGCCAAAAGAAACCTTGCCGGAATGCTTTGCCGGCAAGTGCTCTTGCGCCAATGTGGTGACCACATATGCCTCCATGTATCTCTGCCAACAGCTTTTGTCCGTCTTCCCGGTGAATACACTTCAATTTCACACCGTCGAGTCTTCTTCTGTACAGTGTGTTGTCGACAAACTGGTACATACTTGCCTGCCGGGCTACTCTTTCCGCTTCTTCTTGCTCTTCGGGAAGTTCTCCTG
The DNA here is from genome assembly GCF_002162155.2 of Triticum dicoccoides. Classification (NCBI taxonomy): domain Eukaryota; kingdom Viridiplantae; phylum Streptophyta; class Magnoliopsida; order Poales; family Poaceae; genus Triticum; species Triticum dicoccoides. Next base: position 616,954,111 of record NC_041390.1, on the reverse strand, counting down.
TCTGAAGGAAACGGACAATCTGCTGTGTCCATGCTGGAGCTTGTGGCTCGACAACAAGGCTAAAGGCAAATCTGCTGCTGCAGGAACATCCGCTTCTACGGCGAGAACCTGCGGCTCTGCCGGAGCTTGACGTTCCCCGGCAAGCTTGCCGGAGCAAAACTTGTCGGGAGCTTCTGCTTCAACGGAACAAACCCTAGGGCTTGCCGGAGCAGACTGCTCCTCAGCGCTCTTGGCGTTGATCTTGGGGACCTTCTTGGCGGCGGCTTCGGGAAGCTCTGCCAGAAAATAGTCACCAGAAATCAACTTCCTATTCTTGCTCTGTCCAGTTGATGGCGTTACGGACGGTTGAGTCAGCTTGAGCACAAAGATCCCTGGTTCCACAGGTAACTTAAGTGCGGTGCACTTTGATAGGCCATCGGCAATGGCGTTCTGAGCTCTTGGAACATGCTCCATCTGTAGGCCGTCAAAGTGCTCTTCTAGCTTTCTCACTTCATCGACGTAGGCTTCCATCAACGGACTCTGATAGCTCTTGTTCACTTGGCGGACGACAAGCTGCGAGTCACCCCTGACAATGAGCTTCTTGATCCCAAGGTCTCCCGCGATCCTGAGACCGGCAAGCAAGCCTTCATACTCTGCAGTATTGTTTGTTGCTTGCTCCTTGGGAAAGTGCATCTGGACTACGTACTTGAGGTGCTCTCCGGTGGGTGCGACAAGCAGCACGCCAGCGCCGGCGCCTTGCAGCGAAAAGGCACCATCAAAGTACATCAGCCACTCTTTGCTTGCTTCCTCGACGGGGATGCTCGTTTCTGGAATTTCTTCATCTGGTGTTGGCGTCCATTCTGCTATGAATTCTGCCAATGCTCTGCTTTGGATAGTTGAAGTACTCTCAAACTTGAGGCCAAAGCTTGACAGTTCCAGTGCCCACTCAACAATCCTGCCTGTCGCTTCTGGATTCTGTAGTATCCTCTTCAGCGGAAAACGAGTGACAACTGTGATCTCATGTGCTTGGAAGTAATGGTGCAGCTTTCTCGAGGCCATGAGAAGTCCGAAAAGCAATTTCTGCACGCCAGAGTACCTTGTCCTAGCCCCCTGCAGAAGGGAACTGACAAAGTAAACTGGGCGCTGTACCATTCTCTTCTGTATCTCCTCGCGTGTCTGCGCAGATCCATCCTTGTCGGGACCAGAGCTTGTCGGGGAAGCCCCCTGCTTGTCGCTGGATGCGCCTGCCGTGGTTGCTGGCTCGTCATCTGCCTCCCTCTCTGCTACTAACGCAGCACTAACCACTTGATTGGTTGCCGCTATATGCAGCAGCAACTTCTCTTGTGGCTTAGGTGCGACAAGTGTTGGAGTGGAGGACATGTATCTCTTCAAGTCTTGCAGCGCAGCCTCCGCTTCCGGAGTCCATTTCATTGGACCTGCCTTTTTCAATATTTTGAAAAACGGCAGGGCGCGCTCAGCAGACCTAGAGATAAACCTGCTGAGAGCAGCCACGCAACCGACAAGTCTTTGTACATCCTTGATGCGCTTTGGTGCTTCAATCTGCTCAATGGCCTTGATCTTGTCGGGATTGGCTTCGATTCCCCACTGAGACACGAAGAACCCGAGAAGCTTGCCGGAGGGGACTCCAAACACACACTTCTCGGGGTTGAGCTTGAGGCTGATCTTGCGCAGATTTGCAAAGGTCTCATCTAAATCTTGAATCAGAGTTGCCTTGTCCTTGCTCTTGACCACTATGTCATCCATGTAGGCTTCCACATTTCTGTGTATTTGTGGCTCAATAGCGACATGGACTACCCTTGCAAATGTTGAACCAGCATTTTTTAAACCGAAAGGCATCCGTACGAAACAATACGTGCCACATGGAGTGATGAATGCGGTCTTCTCCTCATCCTCTTCTGCCATGAAGATCTGATGGTATCCTGAGTATGCGTCAAGAAATGAAAGCAAGTCACATCCGGCCGTGGAGTCAACAATTTGGTCAATGTGCGGCAAAGGAAATGGGTCTCTGGGACAAGCTTTGTTAACATCGGTAAAGTCGATACAAAGTCTCCATTTCCCGTTCGCCTTGCGCACGACTACAGGATTGGCCAACCACGTAGGATGGAGCACTCCTCTGACAAGGCCTGCTGCTTCCAACTTCTTGATCTCTTCTGCGATGAATTCTTGGCGCTCCACTGCTTGCTTCCTGACCTTCTGCTTGACGGGCCGCGCATGAGGACAAACGGCAAGATGGTGCTCAATTACTTTCCTGGGTACACCGGGGATGTCAGACGGTTGCCACGCAAACACGTCGACGTTCGCCTGCAGGAAAGCAATGAGCGCGCTTTCCTATTTAGGGTCGAGAGTGGCACTGATGGTGAAGGTACCACCAGTGCCGTCCTCCTTGGCGGACACCTTCTTGGTCTCTGGCGGAGCTGCCATTGTCTTCTTACACTTGTCGGTGGAGCTCGATGGTGCGTCCTCGACGGCAGCGCAGCACTCCGAAGAGGTGCGCTTGCCGGAGTGGGCATCAAAACTCTTGCCGGACTTGGTCTTCTTCTTTCCCCCGGGAGCTTCAACGGCAGGTGACTTGCGATCTGTTGCGGCTGCCGCTTCCCGGTAGATCTTGTCGGCGCAGATAAGAGCATCCTTCTTGTCGCCAGGGACAGAGATGATGCTTATCGGGCCTGGCATCTTCAGCATGTTGTATGTGTAGTGAGAGGCTGCCATGAACTTGGCGAGTGCTGGACGCCCGAGTATCCCATTTTAAGGCAATGGAAAATCGGCAACGTCAAAAGTGACCCTCTCAGTCCTGAAGTTCACCTCGCTGCCAAATGGCAACGTGACCTTCCCCTTCGGCTTGCTCCTTCCCGGGTTGATTCCTTGGAATGTGCCGGTCTCTTCAAGCTCGTTGTCAGGGATCTGGAGTTTCTGGAGTACAACGGAGGAGATCAGGTTCAAGCCGGCCCCGCCGTCAACTAGCATCTTAGTGACCTTGAGGTTGCGGATAGTTGGTGAAACCAACATCGGCAAGCACCCGACCGCAGTTGTGCGATCAGGGTGGTCCTCAATATCAAAGATGATAGGCGTGCTGGACCATTTCAGAAGCTTGCGTGACTCGACAGGTGGTTCCGCCGCATTGACTTCCCGCACCCACTGCTTGAGTTGGCGGTGCGAAGTATGCAGAGAAGCACCGCCGTCAATGCACAAGACCTCTGTGGCTTTCTGGAACTCCTGCTCACTGGTCTCGACACCATCCATGTCTTCGTCGTCGTCGTCATCTTCATCCTTGTCGCGGCCGCGGGGAGGTCTGTCTCCTTGCCGCTGCTTGGCCTTGCCGCGGCGTCCTCCCCGGCCGGCGCGCTTCTTGCCAGATTCTCCAGCACCTCCTTAGGACCTCTCCTTGTCGCGTCGCTCGTATTCAGACTTTTGCTGCTGGACAAGCTGCTCGACCTTCTTGCAGCTCTGGAGGTCATGGCCCTTGGTGCGGTGGATCTTGCAGTACTGCTTGTCGGTGCCGTCCAGCTTGTCGGCGACCGCCACAGTCTGGCAGTTGGTGCATGCGGCAATCTCCTTGCTGGAGCTACCAGTTTTGGCTTTCTTGGCGCCACCTTCGTTGCCGGACTGCTCAATGACTAGCACATCTTTGCCTTTCTTCTTCCTGTTGTTCCGCCGCCGGTTTTTCTTTGTCGGGGCAGCATCCTCGCTGTCAGATCCTCCTGCTCCTGTATTCTCTCCGGGTAGTTTCCTCCCTTCCTCAGCAGGTGCACACTTGTCGGCCAGGGCATACAGCTCACTGACGTCTCTGATCTTGCACATCGCCATCTCCTCCCGCATCCTGCGGTTACGCACGTTCTGATGGAACGCGCTGATGACCGCGGCAGGGTGGACATCTAGGATGTTGTGCTGTACACGGCTGAATCTCTGAATGTACTTGCGCAGGGGCTCTCCTTCCTTCTGGGTGAGCAGATGAAGGTCACTCTCTTGGCCATGAGGTTTGTGGACGCCTGTAAAGGCGCCGACAAACTGATGGCATAGGTCTGCCCAGGAGGATATGGAGTTGTCTGGCAAGTGCATGAGCCAGGACCTGACGTTGGGCTTGAGCACCAGCGGGAAAGTAGTTGGCAAGGATCTTGTCGTCCCGCCCCCCGGCATCCTGCACCGCGATGGTGTAGATGCTGAGGAACTCCGACGGATGCGACTTGCCGTCGTACTTCTTTGGTACGTCTGGCTTGAAATTCTTCGTGCTGGGCCACTGGACTTGCCGCAGCTCACGAGTAAACGCAGGGCAACCTATCGCGTACGGCAAGTCGCCTGGTTCCCCTGGCGCATGCATGCCGATAGAGGGCCTAGCGCGCCGGTCCGATTGACGTCGCGCTTCTCTTCGGCGCTCGATGCGAGTACGAGCGTCTTCTTGGTGTCGTTCGTGAAGAACTTGGCGCTGATCGCGACGAGCTCGTGGATCTGATGACGCGGTGGAGTCGCTGTCGAGGTGGATCCGGCGAGTCGGCGATCTTGGCCTTCGGGGTGGAGAGTGCACAATGGTTGCACCCCCACCGGTCTTGTCGCCACCGGCTCGTGCCTGGCTGACTTGCCGCGGCTGCGACGTGCTCGGCTGCCGTTGAGTGTCGCCGTTGGCGAAGCCGATGAGACTCTGAATGGTGGCCCTCCAGTCGTCGATCTTGTCTGCCGTTGGAGGGTAGTCCAGGAGCAGTTGAGCTCGCGCCAAAGCTTCTGCTGTAGTGGCGGGTGGCGGTGGCGAACGGTGCGAGGAGCGGGATATGCTCGGACTTCTAACTATGTTAGAAGGAGCAGTATCCCGTCCAGGCGACCGTGCCTCGCTCGTGCCAGCATGTTGGCGTGCATGCTGGTCTTGAGCACTCCGGGATCCGCTAGCTCGATCTTGGTCCAGCAAACGCATGGTACCGTGAGTACCATGACGCTTCCGGTCCCGCGCCTCCTGAGATGGGCGCGGTGCATGTACGGACGCCGAGGTCTTGGAGTGCGCCCGGTCGTTGTGGGAGCCGGCTACGCCGCCGATGGGCAGCGCGGCCTTGTCCTTGGACTTGGCAGCACCGTGAGCTCCCTCGTCGATGCCCGTTCTTCCGCCGGCGTCTGCCCCATCAGCCGTTTGCTCTGGCAGTGGTGGGTTCGGCGCGGACGGAGCAGCCGCCTCCGAAGCCTTCTTCTTCGGCGGCATGTCGATGAAGATGATGAAGATCTAGCTCGTGTGAACGCCGGATCTGGTTCACACAACCTCGACCCCCCTACCTGGCGCGCCAAAGATGTCGGGGGACTAATCCACGAGCAGCTATGGGACCGGCGGACCGAGTCCCTTTCGGTTCGGCGGGGGCGAGGGTCGCACGAAGAGCGGATCAAGGCGAAGCACACGAGCAGTTTACCCAGGTTCGGGCCGCACGGATGCGTAAAACCCTACTCCTGCTTTGTGGTTTGTATTGAGTTCTTGCTCAGGAGCGCGGCGTGCTACAGTACACCCCAGCAGCTAATGAGACCGAGCGTGAGTGTTCTCTTCCTCCCCCTCCTACGTTGTGCATGGGCCTCCTTTTATATGCTCAAGGGGTCACCGACAGGTGGCAACGTAGACAAGGGTAAAAATGGAAAGGTGTTGCGGTTGGTACAGCTACCTACTACAGAGTATCATACCTAACCCTGACGGCAGGGGACCAGGGCATTAAATGCCCGTCTGCGTCGCCTAAATAGTGCAAAAGGGACCGTCAGGGACGCCACCGCTCGCCACGATGGCAATCTTGTCAGCGCCGCTTGCCACCGCGCACCGCTGGCAGCACAGCCTCCCGCCACGTACGCCTGGAAGGGTCCCAGAGCGACACGTTGGTGGATGTGCTGGAGCGCGGGCACAGAGTGGTGGCTTGCCGCGGCAAGCGCCTTGCCGCGGTCGTTGTCTTGTCGCGTCCGAGAGCTTGTCGCTCACCGGGCCTTGCCGGGACGCGTGGCGCCCCGCGGCAAGTTCCTTGAGATGCCTTGGTTGGCCTTCCCGGCAAGCTCCTCTTGCCGGGGTCTTGTCTCCTTGGCTTGGATACTTTGTCCTTGAATGGCTCCAAAGGAACCACGGAGGACCTTGGCGGTCACCCGGCAAGCCTTGCCGCGGGATGCTGCGACTGCCCGTGCACAAGTTCGGGATACTAGGGTACCCCTACTCTAGTACACCGACACCCATGGAGCTTTGGTGCTGATCATGTTTTGCTCGTGGAAGAGGCTTAGTCAACCGGTCTGCTACATTCAGATCCATATGTATCTTGCAAATCTCTATGTCTCCCACCTGGACTAGATCCCAGATGGAATTGAAGCGTCTCTTGATGTGCTTGGTCCTCTTGTGAAATCTGGATTCCTTTGCCAAGGCAATTGCACCAGTATTGTCACAAAAGATTTTCATTGGACCCGATGCACTAGGTATGACACCTAGATCGGATATGAACTCCTTCATCCAGACTCCTTCGTTTGCTGCTTCCGAAGCAGTTATGTACTCCGCTTCACATGTAGATCCCGCCACAACGCTTTGTTTAGAACTGCACCAACTAACAGCTCCACCGTTTAATGTAAACACATATCCGGTTTGCGATTTAGAATCGTCCAGATCAGTGTCAAAGCTTGCATCAATGTAACCATTTACGATGAGCTCTTTGTCACCTCCATATACGAGAAACATATCCTTAGTCCTTTTCAGGTATTTCAGGATGTTCTTGACCGCTGTCTAGTGATCCACTCCTGGATTACTTTGGTACCTCCCTGCTAGACTTATAGCAAGACACCCATCAGGTCTGGTACACAGCATTGCATAAATGATAGAGCCTATGGCTGAAGCATAGGGAACATCTTTCATTTTCTCTCTATCTTCTGCATTGGTCGGACTTTGAGTCTTACTCAATTTCACACCTTGTAACACAGGCAAGAATCCTTTCTTTGCTTGATCCATTTTGAACTTTTTCAAAACTTTGTCAAGGTATGTGCTTTGTGAAAGTCCAATTAAGCGTCTCGATCTGTCTCTATCGATCTTGATGCCCAATATGTAGGCAGCTTCACCGAGGTCTTTCATTGAAAAACTTTTATTCAAGTATCCTTTTATGCTATCCAGAAATTCTATATCATTTCCGATTAGTAATATGTCATCTACATATAATATCAGAAATGCAACAGAGCTCCCACTCACTTTCTTGTAAATACAAGCTTCTCCAAAAGTCTGTATAAAACCAAATGCTTTGATCACACTATCAAAGCGTTTATTCCAACTCCGAGAGGCTTGCACCAGTCCATAAATGGATCGCTGGAGCTTGCACACTTTGTTAGCTCCTTTTGGATCGACAAAACCTTCCAGTTGCATCATATACAACTCTTCTTGCAGAAATCCATTCAGGAATGCAGTTTTGACATCCATTTGCCAAATTTCATAATCATAAAATGCGGCAATTGCTAACATGATTCGGACAGACTTAAGCATCGCTACGGGTGAGAAGGTCTCATCGTAGTCAATCCCTTGAACTTGCCAAAAACCTTTTGCGACCAGTCGAGCTTTGTAGACAGTAATATTACCGTCAGCGTCATCTTCTTCTTGAAGATCCATTTATTTTCAATTGCTTGCCGATCATTGGGCAAGTCAACCAAAGTCCATACTTTGTTCTCATACATGGATCCCATCTCGGATTTCATGGCTTCAAGCCATTTTGCGGAATCTGGGCTCACCATCGCTTCTTCATAGTTCGTAGGTTCATCATGATCTAGTAGCATGACTTCCAGAACAGGATTACCGTACCACTCTGGCGTGGATCTTACTCTGGTTGATCTACGAGGTTCAGTAGTATCTTGTTCTGAAGTTTCATGATCATAATCATTAGCTTCCTCACTAATTGTTGTAGGTGTCACAGAAACAGGTTTCTGTGATGTACTACTTTCCAATAAGGGAGCAGGTACAGTTACCTCGTCAAGTTCTACTTTCCTCCCACTTACTTTTTTCAAGAGAAACTCCTTCTCCAGAAAATTTCTGAATTTAGCAACAAAGTCTTGCCTTCGGATCTATGATAGAAGGTGTATCCAATAGTTTCCTTTGGATATCCTATGAAGACACATTTCTCCGATTTAGGTTCGAGCTTATCAGGTTGAAGCTTTTTCACATAAGCATCGCAGCCCCAAACTTTCAGAAACGACAACTTTGGTTTCTTGCCAAACCACAGTTCATAAGGCGTCGTCTCAACGGATTTTGATGGTGCCCTATTTAACGTGAATGCGGCCGTCTCTAGAGCATATCCCCAAAACGATAGCGGTAAATCAGTAAGAGACATCATAGATCACACCATATCTAGTAAAGTACAATTACGACGTTCGGACACACCATTACGCCGTGGTGTTCCGGGTGGCGTGAGTTGCGAAACTATTCCACATTGTTTCAAATGTACACCAAACTCGTAACTCAAATATTCTCCTCCACGATCAGATCGTAGGAATTTTATTTTCTTGTTACGATGATTTTCAACTTCACTCTGAAATTCTTTGAACTTCTCAAATGTTTCAGACTTATGTTTCATTAAGTAGATATACCCATATCTGCTTAAGTCATCTGTGAAGGTGAGAAAATAACGATATCCGCCACGAGCCTCAACATTCATCGGTCCACATACATCTGTATGTATGATTTCCAACAAATCTGTTGCTCTCTCCATAGTACCGGAGAACGGTGTTTTTGTCATCTTACCCATAAGGCACAGTTCACAAGTACCAAGTGATTCATAATCAAGTGGTTCCAAAAGCCCATCAGTATGGAGTTTCTTCATGCGCTTTACACCGATATGACCCAAACGGCAGTGCCACAAATAAGTTGCACTATCATTATCAACTCTGCATCTTTTGGCTTCAACACTATGAATATGTGTGTCACTACTATCCAGATTTAATAAGAATAGACCACTCTTTAAGGGTGCATGACCATAAAAGATATTACTCATATAAATAGAACAACCATTATTCTCTGATTTAAATGAATAACCGTCTCGCATCAAACAAGATCCAGATATAATGTTCATGCTTTACGCTGGCACCAAATAACAATTATTTAGGTCTAATACTAATCCTGAAGGTAGATGTAGAGGTAGCGTGCCGACTGCGATCACATCGACTTTGGAACCATTTCCCACGCGCATCGTCACCTCGTCCTTAGCCAATCTTCGCTTAATCCGTAGTCCCTATTTCAAGTTGCAAATATTAGCAACAGAACAAGTATCAAATACCCAGGTGCTACTGCGAGCATTAGTAAGGTACACATGAATAACATGTATATCACATATACCTTTGTTCACCTTGCCATCCTTCTTATCCGCTAAATACTTGGGGCAGTTCCGCTTCCAGTGACCAGTCTGCTTGCAGTAGAAGCACTCTGTTTCATGCTTAGTTCCAGGTTTGGGTTTCTTCTCTTGAGTAGCAACTTTCTTGCTGTTCTTTTTGAAGTTCCCCTTCTTCTTCCCTTTGCCCTTTTTCTTGAAACTAGTGGTCTTGTTGACCATCAACACTTGATGCTCCTTCTTGATTTCTACCTCCGCAACTTTCAGCATTGCGAAGAGCTTGGGAATAGTCTTATTCATCCCTTGCATATCATAGTTCATCACGAAGCTCTTGTAGCTTGGTGGTAGTGATTGGAGAATTCTGTCAATGACGCAATCATCTGGAAGATTAACTCCCAATTGAATCAAGTGATTATTATACCCAGACATTTTGAGTATATGCTCACTGACAGAACTGTTCTCCTCCATCTTGCAGCTATAGAACTTATTGGAGACTTCATATCTCTCAATCCGGGCATTTGCTTGAAATATTAACTTCAACTCCTGGAACATTTCATATGCTCCATGACGTTCAAAACGTCATTGAAGTTCCAATTCTAAGCCGTAAAGCATGGCACATTGAACTATTGAGTAGTCATCAGCTTTGCTCTGCCAGACGTTCATAACATCTCGTGTTGCTCTAGCAGCAGGCCTGGCACCCAGCGGTGCTTCCAGGACGTAATTCTTCTGTGCAGCAATGAGGATAATCCTCAAGTTACGGACCTAGTCCGTGTAATTGCAACCATCATCTTTCAACTTTGCTTTCTCAAGGAACGCATTAAAATTCAACGGAACAACAACACGGGCCATCTATCTACAATCAAACATAAACAAGCAAGATACTATCAGGTACTAAGTTCATGATAAATTTAGGTTCAATTAATCATATTACTAAAGAACTCCCACTTAGACAGACATCCCTCTAATCCTCTAAGTGATTACGTGATCCAAATCAACTAAACCATGTCCGATCATCACGTGAGATGGAGCAGTTTCATTGGTGAACATCGCTATGTTGATCATATCTACTATATGATTCACGATCGACATTTCGGTCTCTGTGTTCCGAGGCCATATCTGTATATGCTTGGCTCGTCAAGTATAACCTGAGTATTCTGCGTGTGCAACTGTTTTGCACCCGTTGTATTTGAACATAGAGCCTATCACACCCGATCATCACGTAGTATCTCAGCACGAAGAACTTTCGCAACAGTGCATACTCAAGGAGAACACTTCTTGATAATTAGTGAGAGATCATCTTAAAATGCTACCGTCAATCAAAGCAAGATAAGATGCATAAAAGATAAACATCACATGCAATCAATATAAGTGATATGATATGGCCATCATCATCTTGTGCTTGTGATCTCCATCTTCGAAGCACCGTCGTGATCACCATCGTCACCGGCGCGACACCTTGATCACCATCGTAGCATCATTGTCGTCTCGCCAATTTTATGCTTCCACGACTATCGCTACCGTTTAGTGATAAAGTAAAGCATTACAGCGCAATTGCATTGCATACAATAAAGCGACAACCATATGGCTCCTGCCAGTTGCCGATAACTTGGTTACAAAACATGATCATCTCATACAATAAAATTCAGCATCATGTCTTGACCATATCACATCACAACATGCCCTGCAAAAACAAGTTAGACGTCCTCTACTTTGTTGTTGCAAGTTTTACGTGGCTGCTACGGGCTTAAGCAAGAACCAATCTTACCTACGCATCAAAACCACAACGATAGTTTGTCAAGTTGGTGCTATTTTAACCTTCGCAAGGACCGGGCGTAGCCACACTCGGTTCAACTAAAGTTGGAGAAACTGTCACCCGCTAGCCACCTTTGTGCAGAGCACGTCGGGAGAACCGGTCTCGCGTAAGCGTATGCGTAATGTCGGTCCGGGCCGCTTCATCCAACAATACCGCCGAACCAAAGTATGACATGCTGGTAAGCAGTATGACTTATATCGCCCACAACTCACTTGTGTTCTACTCGTGCATATAACATCGACACATAAAACCTAGGCTCTGATACCACTCTTGGGGAATGTAGTAATTTCAAAAAAGTTCCTACGCACACACAAGATCTTGGTAATGCATAGCAATGAGGGAAGAGTGTGATCTACGTACCCTTGTAGACCGACAGCGGAAGCGTTAGCACAACGCGGTTGATGTAGTCGTACGACTTCACGGCCCGACCGATCAAGCATCGAAACTACGGCACCTCCGAGTTCTAGCACACGTTCAGCTCGATGACGATCCCCGGACTTCGATCCAGCAAAGTGTCGGAGAAGAGTTCCGTCAGCACGACGGCGTGGTGACGATCTTGATGTACTACCGTCGCAGGGCTTCGCCTAAGCACCGCTACAATATTATCGAGGATTATGGTGGAAGGGGGCAACGCACATGGCTAAGAATATGATCACGTGGATCAACTTGTGTGTCTAGGGGTGCCCCTGCCCCCGTATATAAAGGATCAAGGGGAGGAGGCCGGCCGGCCCCTATGGCGTGCCAAGGAGGAGTCCTCCTCCTAGTAGGAGTAGGACTCCTACTAGGAGGGGGAAAGAAGTGGGGAGGGAGAAGGAAAGGGGGGCGCCGCCCCCCCTCTCCTATTCCAATTCGGACCAGGGGGGGAGGAGGCGTGCGACCCACCTTTGGCTGCCCCTCTCTCTCTCCACTAAGGCCCATATGGCCCATTACTTCTCCTGAGGGGGTTCCGGTAACCCTCCGGCTCTCCAGTTTTCTCCGAAATCACCCGGAACACTTCCGGTGTCCGAATATAGCCGTCCAATATATCAATCTTTATGTCTCGACCATTTCAAGACTCCTCGTCTTGTCCGTGATCATATCCGGGACTCCGAACTAACTTAGGTATATCAAAACTCGTAAACTCATAATATAACTGTCATCGAAACCTTAAGCGTGCGGACCCTACGGGTTCGAGAACAATGTAGACATGACCGAGACACGTCTCCGGTCAATAACCAATAGCGGAACCTGGATGCTCATATTGGCTCCTACATATTCTACGAAGATCTTTATCGGTCAGACCGCATAACAACATACGTTGTTCCCTTTGTCATCGGTATGTTACTTGCCCGAGATTCGATCGTCGGTATCTCAATACCTAGTTCAATCTCGTTACCGGCAAGTCTCTTTACTCGTTTCATAATACATCATCTTGCAACTAACTCATTAGTTGTAATGCTTGCAAGGCTTATGTGATGTGTATTACCGGGAGGGCCCAGAGATACCTCTCCGACAATCGGAGTGACAAATTCTAATCTCGAAATACGCCAACCCAACATTCACCTTTGGAGACACCTGTAGAGCTCCTTTATAATCACCCAGTTACGTTGTGACGTTTGGTAGCACACAAAGTGTTCCTCCGGTAAACGGGAGTTGCATAATCTCATAGTCATAGGAACATGTATAAGTCATGAAGAAAGCAATAGCAACATACTAAACGATCGGGTGCTAAGCTAATGGAATGGGTCATGTCAATCACATCATTCTCCTAATGATGTGATCCCATTAATCAAATGACAACACATGTCTATGGTTAGGAAACATAACCATCTTCGATTAACGAGCTTGTCAAGTAGAGGCATACTAGTGACGTTTGGTTTGTCTATGTATTCACACAAGTATTATGTTTCCGGATAATACAATTCTAGCATGAATAATAAACATTTATCATGATATAAGGAAATAAAATAATAACATTATTATTGCCTCTAGGGCATATTTCCTTCAATTACTTCAAAGGGGAAACTCAATTCATTACAAGAGGGAAGAGGGGGAGGAGAAACATAGGATCCAACTATAATAGCAAAGCTCGCGATACATCAATATCGTGCCAAATCAAGAACACGAGAGAGAGAGAGAGATCAAACACATAGCTACTGGTACATACCCTCAGCCCCGAGGGAGAACTACTCCCTCCTCGTCATGGAGAGCACCGGGATGATGAAGATGGCCACCGGAGAGGGATTCCCCCTCCGGCAGGGTGCCGGAACGGGTCTAGATTGGCTTTTGGTGGCTACGGAGGCTTCTAGCGGCGGAATTCCCGATCTATTATGCTCACGGATGTTTTTAGGGTATATGGAGATATATAGGTGGAAGAAGTATGTCAGGGGGGCCACGAGGGGCCCACGAGGGTGGAGGGCGCGCCCAGGGGGGTGGGCGCGCCCCCTGCCTCGTGACTTCCTCGCAGATCCCCCGACGTGCACTCCAAGTCTTCTGGGCTTCTTTCCTTCCAAAAATGAGTTCCGTGAAGTTTCAGGTCAATTGGACTCCGTTTGATTTTCCTTTTCTTCGAAACCCTAAAACAGGGTAAAAACAAAAACTGGCACTGGGCTCTGGGTTAATAGGTTAGTCCCAAAAAATGATTTAAAAGTGTATTATAAAGCTCATAAACATTCAAAACAGTAAATAATATAGCATGGAGCAATCAAAAATTATAGTTACGTTGGAGACGTATCATCAGCAATTGTGAAAGACTAAATGATAGTTGAGTATGTGGACTTGCTGAAAAGCTCTTATATATTGACTCTTTCCTATGTTATGATAAATTGCAATTGCTCCAATAACTGAGATTATAGTTTGTTAGTTTTCAATGAAGTTTACGATTCATACGTGAAATTGTGATTGAATTATTACTTTAGCATAAGAAATCATATGACAAGAATTATATAAGTTGTTGTTCTAAGAATGATCATGATGCCCTCATGTCCGTATTTTATTTTTATCGACACCTTTATCTCTAAACATGTGGACATATTTTTCGTTTTCGGCTTTCGCTTGAGGAAAAGCGAGGTCTAAGCTTGGGGGAGTTGATACGTCCATTTTGCATCATGCTTTTATATCGATATTTATTGCATTATGGGCTGTTATTACACATTATGTCACAATAATTGTGCCTATTCTCTCTTATTTTACAAGGTTTACATAAAGAGGGAGAATGTCGGTAGCTGGGATTCTAGGCTGGAAAAGGAGCAAATATTGGAGACCTATTCTGCACAGCTCCAAAAGTCCTGAAACTTCACGGAAGACGTGTCCAGAATATATAAAAAATATTGAGCGCAAGAAGTTCACTAGGGGGGCCACACCCTACCCACGAGGGTGGGGGCGCGCCCTACCCCCTGGGCGCGCCCCCTATCTCGTGGGCCCCCTGGTGGCCCTCCGATGTCCATCTTCTGCTATATGAAGTCTTTTGACAAGGAAAAAATCATAAGCCATCTTCTCGGACGAAACTCCGCCGCCACGAGGCGGAACCTTGGCGGAACCAGTCTAGGGCTCTGGCGGAGCTGTTCTGCCGGGGAAACTTCCCTCCGGAAGGGGGAAATCATTGCCATCGTCATCACCAACGCTCCTCTCATCGGGAGAGGGAAATCTCCATCAACATCTTCACCAGCACCATCTCTTCTCAAAACCCTAGTTCATCTCTTGTATCCAATTCTTGTCTTCAAGTCTGGATTGGTACATATGGGTTGCTAGTAGTGTTAATTACTCCTTGTAGTTGATGCTAGTTGGTTTATTTGGTAGAGGATCATATGTCTAGATCCTATATGCATATTAATACCCCTCTGATCATGAACATGAATATGCTTTGTGAGTAGTTACGTTTGTTCCTGAGGACATGGGAGAAGTCTTGCTATTAGTAGTCATGTGAATTTGGTATTCGTTCGATATTTTGATGAGATGTATGTTGTCTCTCCTCTAGTGGTGTTATGTGAACGTCGACTACATAACACTTCACCATTATTTGGGCCTAGAGGAAGGCATCGGGAAGTAATAAGTAGATGATGGGTTGCTAGAGTGACAGAAGCTTAAACCCTAGTTTATGCATTGCTTCGTAAGGGGCTGATTTGGATCCATATGTTTCATGCTATGGTTAGGTTTACCTTAATACTTTTGTTGTAGTTGCGGATGCTTGCAATAGAGGTTAATCATAAGTGGGATGCTTGTCCCAGTAAGGACAACACCCAAGCACCGGTCCACCCACATACCAAATTATCAAAGTACCGAACACGAATCATATGATCGTGATGAAAACTAGCTCGACGATATTCCCATGTGTCCTCGGGAGCGCTTTTCTCTATATAAGAGTTTGTCTAGGCTTGTCCTTTGCTACAAAAAGGATTGGTCCACCTTGCTGCACTTTATTTACTTTTGTTACTTGTTGCTCGCTACAAATTATCCTATCACAAAACTATCTGTTACCACTTATTTCAGTACTTGCAGAGAATACCTTGCTAGAAACCGCTTATCATTTCCTTCTACTCCTCGTTGGGTTCGACACTCTTACTTATCAAAAGGACTACGATAGATCCCCTATACTTGTGGGTCATTAGTTACTGGAACCCCTCGGGGGCTTAATGGGCCTACATGGGCTTTAGTGGAAGAGAGAGGAGGCGGCCAAGAGGTGGGGGTGCCCCCCCAAGCCCAATCTAAATTGGGAGGGGGCTGGGCCCCCTTTCCTTCTTCTCCTCTTCCCCTTCCTTCCCCTCCTGTTGGAACTAGGAAATGGGGGAAACCTACTCCTAGTAGGAGTAGGAATCCCCCCTTGGGGCGCACCATGAGGCCGGTCGACCCCCTCCTCCCCTCCTTTATATACGAGGGAGGGGGCACCCCAAAGACACACAAGTTGACAATTGTTTTAGCCGTGTGCGGTGCCCCCTCCACAGATACACACCTCGGTCATATCGTCATAGTGCTTAGGCGAAGCCCTGCGCCGGTAACTTCATCATCACCGTCAACATGCCGTCGTGCGGACGAAACTCTCCCTCGGCCTCAACTAGATCAAGAGTACAGAGGGACGTCACCGAGCTGAACGTGTGCAGATCGCGGAGGTGCCGTGCGTTCGGTACTTGATTGGTTGGACCGCTAAGATGTTCGACTACATCAACCGCGTTTCTTAACACTTTCGCTTTCGGTCTACGAGGGTACGTAGACATACTCTCCCCTCTTGTTGCTATTCATCTCCTAGATAGATCTTGCGTGATCGTAGGATTTTTTTGAAATACTGCGTTCCCCAATAGTGGCATCCGAGGTAGGTCTATGTGTAGATGTTATATGCATGAGTAGAACACAAAGGAGTTGTGGGCGTGGGTATATACATATTCTTGCCGTCACTAGTTGTTTCTTGATTCGGCGGTATTATTGGATGAAGCGGCCCGGACCGACATTACATGACCGCGTTCATGAGACTGGTTCTACCGACGTGCTTTGCACACAGGTGGCTGGCGGGTGTCAGTTTCTCCAACTTTAGTTGAATCTGATTCAATGAACAGGGTTCTTTCTGAAGATCAAAAAGCAATCACTATACCGCATTGTGGTTTTTGATGCGTAGGTAAGAACAGTTCTTGCTAAGCACGTAGTAACCACGTAAAACTTGCAACAACAAAGTAGAGGACGTCTAACTTGTTTTTGCAGGGCATGTTGTGATGTGATATGGTCAAGACGTGATTATATAAATTGTTGTATGAGATGATCATGTTTTGTAACACAGTTATCGGCAACTGGCGGGAGCCATATGGTTGTCGCTTTACTGTATGAAATGCAATCACCATGTAATTGCTTTACTTTATCACTAAGCGGTAGCGATAGTCGTAGAAGCAATAGTTGGCGAGACGACTGTTAGAATAAGTCCGAGGCATACCGTCGATCATCACCGAGGACCAAGCAATCACACTAGCACGACACCGAGATTTGTTAACGAGGTTCACCCATCATGGCTACATCCCCGGGGCCTGACTACGGGCGCTCCTCCCCGTGACACCGATATAATACCGCACCCGGTTGCCCTGGACACCGGCACATGCCGCCGGCTTCCCCTGCGTTCTGGTGCTATTATGTTGGCATAGGTTACATCGTGTGTCTACCCCCGCTATATATGAGAGGCCTAGGATACAAGTGTCCTACTAGGACACGACTCCATATCCTATCTAAACACAATACAACTACAAGTCCAACTGTAACCTATCTCGTACACTATATTCGACACAACTCCAACAAACTCCACCTTGGCGAATATTCTCCACCATCCTGGATTTGTCAATGCGTCAAACTTTCATGTACATTGGACTTGAGTTTATCCCATGAGTATCGCTGCTACTCCAAAGACTCCATATGACTCCACCTGCAACTTGTAGTCCCTTCTTTTCTTGACCACAGTCAACACTTGAGCAAAATTAAGTTCCTTGTCACTTTAGTCCATGCTCCCAACTTCCAGAGTATCCGTCAACGCCATCACACACCGATCACTGACCAGCGTGAAAGTGAACAACTCACATATTGGGTGTCACACATAAGAGTTACCTGAACTCAACATCACCGCTCTTCCTTGACCGCCATGTCTGAAACTTGAAGGAATTTCACCATTGCTTGTAGTCATCCCGAGTCAAATTCGCAGTTGTCTCACCACATGTATGACCACCAGAGCCCTGGCCCGTCTCCATGTCCCCCGTGCTAACCGCACGCCTCGCCGCTATTACTGCGTCGAGCCTCCGCTGTCTCGGTCGAGTCTCAAGGGTCGTGAAACCACACTACTCAACCCCCACTGCAGAGTACCACCGATCATCACCGACCGATGACGAGTTTCACGCTTCCATCAGACCACTGGGCTCCGGTCCGAACTACATGTCACTCGCTTTTTCCCGCTGAATAGGCTTCGATTCTCTAGATCCTTACGCCGTAGCCCCTCAATTCAGCTCCACCTTCAACATGACTCCATGGTAGATGATTAGCCCACCCCTGCGTCCCATCGACTTGAAGCTCCGTGTATACACCACCTTGAATCAATCCCGCGCCATAGTCTTGTCGAAGCCACACAAGCCCTTGAGGCTGCGCCACGTGTTTCCACGCACAGAAGTCGGTCACCATCAGCATCACGCTCCTATGTCGCTGTCGCCGATCCCACACCATCTTATGTTCCAACCGACTCACGTCGATCCGTCAGACTATCTAGTCCGACCCAGCTGAACTTGTTCGACTGCAACGACACACTCGAGGCTTCCAAATCGTCTTCCGCGAATTTCCATCCATCACCTGATAATTCCATCTTAGTTGACATCACTTCCTGCAACGCCTTCAAGCATCTCTATTGCGCCAACAAATCATTCATCTTTGTCTGCCATAACCCAAGGTTTTCAGTTCCGTGAACTTCTCCACCTCAAACCCGGTACCCGTTGGCGCCATAGTTCTTTGTACGGCTGACCCTGCGAAAAATTAGCCCAGCTTTGCACGTGATGCCCAAATACGCAAACAGAACCGGACGTGGTATGCTTCCATGTACTAGTTGCAATTCAACCAGGCCTTCACGTGACGTGCTATTGGCTCAATCCCGATGCTACTGTTGCTTTGCCTTGTCAATGCCTCCTGCTAAATCCGATGGATGCCAACGTGATGGATATTTCCATCGCCAAATTGATCTCCTACCTCCGTGTCACGTGGAGACTCGGTCTCCCTTTTGTCTTCTTTTGTTTCCAAAACAAAATCTCCTGGAGTATCAATCGAAACATGCATCGGACACCTTACACGTAGAGCTTGCCAGCTCCTTCCGCGCCTGGTCCACCAGCACAAGACGCCTACGGACCAGCTAGTCCCGTTGGGCCAGCCCAGACCGCGCGCACTTTGGCTTCAACTGCGTTGCCTGCCACACGTGTCTACGCACACGCCGCCTCCCGCGCCTGTACGCTCGCCGCACGTCCCTTGCTGCCGCAACGCGCACGCGAGCCTTCCGCATCCGACGCCTGCTGCAACTGCTGCGTTCCAATCCCGTCATGAACTTCGCCAGCTTCCGATTGCTTCGTTCCCAATCTCGTCGAGAACCACACCGCAGCCGGCTGCATCTCGACTCGATTCTTCCTCCAGATCAACAATCCGCAGCCTCCTCGTAACCTTGCTCATGATACCACTTGTTAGAATAAGTCCGAGGCATACCGTCGATCATCACCGAGGACCAAGCAATCACACTAGCACGACACCGAGATTTGTTAACTAGGTTCACCCATCATGGCTACATCCCCGAGGCCTGACTACGGGCGCTCCTCCCCGTGATACCGATATAATACCGCACCCGGTTGCCCTGGACACTGGCACATGCCGCCGGCTTCCCCTGCGTTCCGGTGCTATTACGTTGACATAGGTTACATCGTGTGTCTACCCCCGCTATATATGAGAGGCCTAGGATACAAGTGTCCTACTAGGACACGGCTCCATATCCTATCTAAACACAATACAACTACAAGTCCAACTGTAACCTATCTCGTACACTATATTCGACACAACTCCAACAACGACAACGATGCTACGATGGAGATCAAGGTGTCAAGCCGGTGACAATGGTGATCATGACGGTGCTTTGGAGATGGAGATCAAAGGCACAAGATGATGATGGCCATATCATATCACTTATATTGATTGCATGTGATGTTTATCCTTTATGCATCTTGTTTTGCTTAGTACAGCGGTAGCATTATAAGATGATCTCTCACTAAATTTCAAGGTATAAGTGTTCTCCCTGAGTATGCACCGTCGCTACAGTTCGTCGTGCCGAGACACCATGTGATGATCGGGTGTGATAAGCTCTACGTTCACATACAACAGGTGCAAGCCAGTTTTGCACAAGCAGAATACTCGGGTTAAACTTGACGAGCCTAGCATATGCAGATATGGCCTCGGAACACTGAGACCGAAAGGTCGAGCGTGAATCATATAGTAGATATGATTAACATAGCGATGTTCACCATTGAAAACTACTCCATCTCACGTGATGATCGGACATGGTTTAGTTGATATGGATCACGTGATCACTTAGATGATTAGAGGGATGTCTATCTAAGTGGGAGTTCTTAAGTAATATGATTAATTGAATTTTAATTTATCATGAACTTAGTACCTGATAGTATTTTGCATGTCTATGTTGTTGTAGATAAATGGCCTATGCTATTGTTTCGTTGAATTTTAATGCGTTCCTAGAGAAAGCTAAGTTGAAAGATGATGGTAGTAACTACACGGATTGGGTCCATAATTTGAGGATTATCCTTATTGCTGCACAAAAGAATTACGTCCTGGAAGCACCGCTTGGTGCCAAAGCTGATGCGGGAGCAACTCTAGATGTTACGAACACCTAGCAGAGCAAAGCTGATGACTACTCGATAGTTTAGTGTGCCATGCTTTACGGCTTAGAACCGACACTTCACCGATGTTTTGAACATCATGGAGCATATGAGATGTTGAGTTGAAGTTAATATTTCAAGCAAATGCCCGGATTGAGAGATATGAAGTCTCCAATAAGTTCTACAACTGCAAGATGGAGGAGAATAGTTTTGTCAGTGAACACATACTCAGAATGTCTGGGTACCACAATCACTTGACTCAGCTGGGAGTTAATCTTCCGGTTGATAGTGTCATTGACAGAGTTCTTCAATCACTGCCACCAAGCTACAAAAGCTTCGTGATGAGCTATAATATGCAAGGGATGGATAAGACAATTCCCGAGCTCTTCGCGATGCTAAAGGCTGCCGAGGTAGAAATCAAGAAGGAGCATCAAGTGTTGATGGTCAACAAGACCACAAGTTTCAAGAAAAAGGGCAAAGGGAAGAAGGGGAACTTCAAGAACAACAACAAGCAAGTTGCTGCTCCAGTGAAGAAGCCCAACTCTGGACCTAAGCCTGAGACTGAGTGCTTCTACTGCAAAGGGACTGGTCACTAGAAGCGGAATTGCCCCAAGTATTTGGCGGATGAGAAGGATGGCAAAGTGAAAGGTATATTTGATATACATGTTATTGATGTGTACCTTACTAATGTTCGCAGTAGCGCCTGGGTATTTGATACTGGTTCTGTTGCTAATATTTGCAACTCGAAACAGGGGCTATGGATTAAGCGAAGATTGGCTAAGGATGAGGTGACGATGCTCGTGGGAATTGGTTCCAAAGTCGATGTGATCGCCGTCGGCACGCTACCTCTACATCTACCTTCGGGATTAGTTTTAGACCTAAATAATTGTCATTTGGTGCCAGCGTTAAGCATGAACATTATATCTGGATTTTGTTTGATGCGAGATGGTTATTCATTTAAATCAAAGAATAATGATTGTTCTATTTATATAAGTAATATCTTTTATGGTCATGCACCCTTGATGAGTGGTCTATTTTTACTAAATCTTGATAGTAGTGATACACATATTCATAGTATTGAAGCCAAAAGATATAAGTTTAATAATGATAGTGCAACTTATTTGTGGCACTGCCATTTAGGTCATATTGGTGTAAAGCGCATGAAGAAACTCCATGCTGATGGGCTTTTGGAATCACTTGATGCTTGCGAACCATGCCTCATGGGCAAGATGATTAAGACTCCGTTCTCCAGAACAATGGAACAAGCCACAGACTTATTGGAAATAATACATATTGATGTATGTGATCCGATGAGCGTTGATGCTCATGGCGTGTATTGTTATTTTCAGACCTTCACAGATGATTTAAGCATATATGGGTATATCTACTTGATGAAACATAAGTCTGAAACATTTGAAAAGTTCAAAGAATTTTAGAGTGAAGTGGAAAATCATCGTAACAAGAAAATTAAGTTTCTACGATCTAATCGTGGAGGTGAATATTTGAGTTATGAGTTTGGTCTTTATTTGAAAAATGCGGAATAGTTTCGCAACTCACGCCACCTGGAACACCATAGCGTAATGGTGTGTCCAAACTTCGTAACCGCACTTTATTAGATATGGTGCGATCTATGATGTCTCTTACTGATTTACCGCTATCGTTTTGGGGTTATGCTTTAGAGACGACTGCATTCACGTTAAATAGGGCACCATCGAAATCCGTTGAGACGGCACCTTATGAACTGTGGTTTGGCAAGAAACCCAAGTTGTCGTTTCTTCAAGTTTGGGGCTACGATGCTTATGTGAAAAAGCTTCAACCTGATAAGCTCAAACCCAAATCGGAGAAATGTGTCTTCATAGGATACCCAAAGGAGGCTGTTGGGTACACCTTCTATTACAGATATGAAGGCAAGATATTCGTTGCTAAGAATGGATCCTTTCTAGAGAAGGAGTTTGGCACGAAAGAAGTGAGTGGGAGGAAAGTAGAACTTGATGAGGTAATTATACCTGCTCCCTTATTGGAAAGTACTCCATCACAGAAATTAGTTTCAGTGATTCGTACACCAATTAGTGAGGAAGCTGATGATGATGATCATGAAACTTCTGATCAAGTTACTACCAAACCTCGCAGGTCAACTAGAGTAAGATCCACACCAGAGTGGTACGGTAATCCTGTTCTGGAGGTCATGTTACTTGACCATGACGAACCTACGGACTATGAGGAAGCAATGATGAGCCCAGATTCCGCAAAATGGCTTGAGGCCATGAAATCTGAGATGGGGTCCATGTATGAGAACAAAGTGTGGACTTTGGTTGACTTGCCCGATGATCAGCAAGCCATAGAGAATAAATGGATCTTCAAGAAGAAGAATTACGTTGATGGTAATATTACTGTCTACAAAGCTCGACTTGTTGCGAAAGGTTTTTGACAAGTTCAAGGAGTTGACTACGATGAGACTTTCTCACCAGTAGCGATGCTTAAGTCCGTCCAAATCATGTTAGCAATTGCCGCATTTTATGATTATGAAATTTGGCAAATGGATGTCAAAATTGCATTCCTTAATGGATATCTTCAAGAAGAGTTGTATATGATGCAACCAGAAGGTTTTGTCGATCCAAAAGGTGCTAACAAAGTGTGTAAGCTCCAGCTATCCATTTGTGGACTGGTGCAAGCATCTCGGAGTTGGGATATACGCTTTGATAGTGTGATCAAAGCATATGGTTTTATACGGACTTTTGGAGAAGTCTGTATTTACAAGAAAGTGAGTGGGAGATCTGTAGCATTTCTAATATTATATGTGGATGACATATTGTTGATTGGAAATGATACTGAATTTCTGAATAGCATAAAAGGATACTTGAATAAGATTTTTTCAATGAAAGACCTCGGTGAAGCTGCTTATATATTGGGCATCAAGATCTATAGAGATAGATCAAGACGCTTAATTGGAGTTTCACAAAGCACATACCTTGATAAAGTTTTGAAGAAGTTCAAAATGGATCAAGCAAAGAAAGGATTCTTGCATGTGTTACAAGGTGTGAAGTCGAGTCAGACTCAATGCCCGACCACTGCAGAAGATAGAGAGAAAATGAAAGTCATTCCCTATGCTTCAGCCATATGTTCTATCATCTATGCAATGCTGTGTACCAGACCTGATGTGTGCCTTGCTATAAGTTTAGCAGGGAGGTACCAAAGTAATCCAGGAGTGGATCGCTGGACAACGGTCAAGAATATCCCGAAATACCTGAAAAGGACTAAGGATATGTTTCTCGTTTATGGAGATGACAAAGAGCTCGTCGTAAACGGTTATGTCGATGCAAGCTTTGACACTGATCTGGATGACTCTAAATCACAAACCAGATACATCTTTTTTATTGAATGGTGGAGCTATCAGTTGGTGCAGTTCTAAGCAAAGTGTCGTGGCGGGATCTACGTGTGAAGCGGAATACATAGCTGCTTCAGAAGCAACAAATGAAAGAGTTCATATCCGATCTAGGTGTCATGCCTAGTGCATCGGGTCCAATGAAAATCTTTTGTGACAATAATGGTGCAATTGCATTGGCAAAGGAATCTAGATTTCACAAGAGAACTAAGCACATCAAGAGACGCTTCAATTCCATCCGCGATCAAGTCAAGGAGGGATACATAGAGATTTGCAAGATACATACAAATCTGTATGTTGCAGACCCGTTGACTAAGCCTCTCTCACAAGCAAAACATGATCAACACCAAGACTCCATGGGTGTTAGAATCATTACAATGTAATCTAGATTATTCACTCTAGTGCAAGTGAGAGACTGAAGGGAATATGCCCTAGAGGCAATAATAAAGTTGTTATTTATATTTCCTTATATCATGATAAATGTTTCTTATTCATGCTAGAATTGTATTAACCGGAAACTTAGTACATTTGTGAATACATAGACAAACAGAGTGTCACTAGTATGCCTCTACTTGACTAGCTCGTTAATCAAAGATGGTTAAGTTTCCTAGCCATAGACATGAGTTGTCATTTGATGAACGAGATCACATCATTAGAGAATAATGTGATTGACTTGACCCATCCATTAGCTTAACACTATGATCGTTTAGTTTGTTGCTATTGATTTCTCCATAACTTATACATGTTCCTATGACTATGAGATTATGCAACTCCCAAATACCAGAGGAACACTTAGTGTGCTATCAAACATCACAACGTAACTAGGTGATTATAAAGATGCTCTACAGGTGTCTCCGATGGTGTTTGTTGAGTTGGCATAGATCGAGATTAGGATTTGTCACTCCGATTGTTGAAGAGGTATCTCTAGGCCCTCTCGGTAATGCACATCACTATAAGCCTTGCAAGCAATGTGACTAATGAGTTAGTTACAGGATGTTGCATTAAGGAATGAGTAAAGAGACTTGCTGATAACGAGATTGAACTAGGTATGATGATACCGACGATCGAATCTCGAGCAAGTAACATACCGATGACAAAGGGAACAACATATGTTGTTATGCGGTTTGACCGATAAAGATCTTCATAGAATACGTAGGAACCAATATGAGCATCCAGGTTCCGCTATTGGTTATTGACCGGAGACGTGTTTTGGTCATGTCTACATAGTTCTCGAACCTGTAGGGTCCGCACGCTTAACATTCGATGACGATCGGTATTATTAGTTTATGTGTTTTAATGTACCGAAGGTAGTTTGGAGTCCCGAATGTGATCACAGACATGACGAGGAGTCTCGAAATGGTCGAGACATGAAGATTGATATATTTAAAGGTTATGTTTGGACACCAGAATGGTTTCGGATGAGTTCGGGCATATACCGGAGTACCGAGGGGTTACCGGAACCCCCCGGGGGCTTAATGGGCCTACATGGGCTTTAGTGGAAGAGAGAGGAGGAGGCCAAGAGGTGGGGGCGCCCCCCAAGCCCAATCCGAATTGGGAGGGGGACGGCCCCCCTTGTTTGGGAACATAGTAATTTCAAAATTTTCCTACGAACACGCAAGATCATGGTGATGCATAGCAACGAGAGGGGAGAGTGTAATCTACGTACCCTCGTAGACCAATAGCGGAAGCGTTATGACAACACGGTTGATGTAGACGTACGTCTTCACGGCCCGATCGATCAAGCACCAAAACTACGGCACCTCCGAGTTCTAGCACACGTTCAGCTCGATGACGATCCCCGGACTCCGATCCAGCAAAGTGTCGGGGAAGAGTTCCGTCAGCACGACGGCATGGTGACGATCTTGATGTTCTACTGTCGCAGGGCTTCGCCTAAGCACCACTACAATATTATCGAGGACTATGGTGGAGGGGGCACCGCACACGGCTAAGAGAACGATCTTGAAGATCAACTTGTGTGTCTGGAGGTGCCCCCTGCCCCCGTATATAAAGGAGCAAGGGGGGGTGCGGCCGGCCCTAGGAGGAGGCACGCAGGAGGAGTCCTACTCCTACCGGGAGTAGGACTCCCCCCTTTCCCTAGTTGGATTAGGACTTGGGGGGAAGGAGGAGAGGGAAGAAAGGAAAGGGGGGGCGCCGCCCCCCTCCTTGTCCAATTCGGACTTGGGGGGGAAGGGGCGCGCGGCAGCCCCTAGGCCTCCTCTCCTCTTCCTCCACTAGGCCCATTAAGGCCCATTAGATTACCGGGGGCGGTTCTGGTAACCTCCCGGTACTCCGGTAAAATGTCGATTTCACCTGGAACACTTCCGATGTCCAAACATAGGCTTCCAATATATCAAGCTTTATGTCTCAACCATTTCGAGACTCCTCGTCATGTCCGTGATCACATCTGGGACTCCGAACAAATTTCGGTACATCAAAATATATAAACTCATAATGAAACTGTCATCGTAACATTAAGCGTGCGGACCCTACGGGTTCGAGAACAATGTAGACATGACCGAGACACGTCTCCGGTCAATAGCCAATAGAGGAACCTGGATGCTCATATTGGCTCCTACATATTCTACGAAGATCTTTATCGGTCAGACCGCATAACAACATACGTTGTTCCCTTTGTCATCGGTATGTTACTTGCCCGAGATTCGATCGTCGGTATCTCAATGCCTAGTTCAATCTCGTTACCGGCAAGTCTCTTTACTCGTTTCGTAATACATCATCTCGCAACTAACTCATTAGTTGCAATGCTTGCAAGGCTTATGTGATGTGCATTACCGAGAGGGCCCAGAGATACCTCTCCGACAATCAGAGTGACAAATCCTAATCTCGAAATACGCCAACCCAACATGTACCTTTGGAGACACCTGTAGAGCTCCTTTATAATCACCCAGTTACGTTGTGATGTTTGGTAGCACACATAGTGTTCCTCCGGCAAATGGGAGTTGCATAATCTCATAGTCATAGGAACATGTATAAGTCATGAAGAAAGCAATAGCAACATACTAAACGATCGGGTGCTAAGCTAATGGAATGGGTCATGTCAATCACATCATTCTCCTAATGATGTGATCCCGGTAATCAAACGACAACACATGTCTATGGTTAGGAAACATAACCATCTTTGATTAACGAGCTAGTCAAGTAGAGGCACACTAGTGACGTTTAGTTTGTCTATGTATTCACACAAGTATTATGTTTCCGGATAATACAATTCTAGCATGAATAATAAACATTTATCATGATATAAGGAAATAAATAATAACTTTATTATTGCCTCTAGGGCGTATTTCCTTCAGTCTCCCACTTGCACTAGAGTCAATAATCTAGATTACACAGTAATGATTCTAACACCCATGGAGCCTTGGTGCTGATCATGTTTTGCTCGTGGAAGAGGCTTAGTCAACGGGTCTGCAACATTCAGATCCGTATGTATCTTGCAAATATCTATGTCTCCCACCTGGACTAGACCCCGGACGGAATTGAAGCGTCTCTTGATGTGTTTGGTCCTCTTGTGAAATCTGGATTCCTTTGCCAAGGCAATTGCACCAGTATTGTCACAAAAGATTTTCATTGGACCCGATGCACTAGGTATGACACCTAGATCGGATATGAACTCCTTCATCCAGACTCCTTCGTTCGCTGCTTCCGAAGCAGCTATGTACTCCGCTTCACATGTAGATCCCGCTACGACGCTTTGTTTAGAACTGCACCAACTGACAGCTCCACCGTTTAAAGTAAACACGTATCCGGTTTGCGATTTAGAATCGTCCGGATCAGTGTCAAAGCTTGCATCAACGTAACCTCTTACGGTGAGCTCTTTGTCACCTCCATATATGAGAAACATATCCTTAGTCCTTTTCAGGTATTTCAGGATGTTCTTGACCGCTGTCCAGTGATCCACTCCTGGATTACTTTGGTACCTCCCTGCTAAACTTATAGCAAGGCACACATCAGGTCTGGTACACAGCATTGCATACATGATAGAGCCTATGGCTGAAGCATAGGGAACATCTTTCATTTTCTCTCTATCTTCTACAGTGGTCGGGCATTGAGTCTGACTCAACTTCACACCTTGTAACACAGGCAAGAACCCTTTCTTTGCTTGATCCATTTTGAACTTCTTCAAAATCTTGTCAAGGTATGTGCTTTGTGAAAGTCCAATTAAGCGTCTTGATCTATCTCTATAGATCTTTATGCCTAATATGTAAGCAGCTTCACCGAGGTCTTTCATTGAAAAACTCTTATTCAAGTATCCCTTTATGCTATCCAGAAATTCTATATCATTTCCGATTAGTAATATGTCATCTACATATAATATCAGAAATGCTACAGAGCTCCCACTCACCTTCTTGTAAATACAGGCTTCTCAAAAAGTCTGTACAAAACCAAATGCTTTGATCACATTATCAAAGCGTTTATTCCAACTCCGAGAGGCTTGCACCAGTCCATAAATGGATCGCTGGAGCTTGCACACTTTGTTAGCTCCCTTTGGATCGACAAAACATTTTGGTTGCATCATATACAACTCTTCTTCCAGAAATCCATTCAGGAATGCAGTTTTGACATCCATCTGCCAAATTTCATAATCATAAAATGCGGCAATTGCTAACATGATTCGGACAGACTTAAGCATCGCTACGGGTGAGAAGGTCTCATCGTAGTCAATCCCTTGAACTTGTCGAAAACCTTTTGCGACAAGTCAAGCTTTGTAGACAGTAACATTACCGTCAGTGCCAGTCTTCTTCTTAAAGATCCATTTATTATCAATTGCTTGCCGATCAACGGGCAAGTCAACCAAAGTCCATACTTTGTTCTCATACATGGATCCCATCTCAGATTTCATGGCTTCTAGCCATTTTGCGGAATCTGGGCTGACCATCGCTTCTTCATAGTTCGTAGGTTCATCATGATCTAGTAGCATGACTTCCAGAACAATATTACCGTACCACTCTGGTGCGGATCTTACTCTGGTTGATCTACGAGGTTCGGTAGTAACTTGATCTGAAGTTTCATGATCATTATCATTAGCTTCCTCACTAATTGGTGTAGGTGTCACAGAAACCGGTTTCTGTGATGTACTACTTTCCAATAAGGGAGCAGGTACAGTTACCTCATCAAGTTCTACTTTCCTCCCACTCACTTCTTTCGAGAGAAACTCCTTCTCTAGAAAGGATCCATTCTTAGCTACGAATGTCTTGCCTTCGGATCTGTGATAGAAGGTGTACCCAACAGTCTCCTTTGGGTATCCTATGAAGACACATTTCTCCGATTTGGGTTCGAGCTTATCAGGTTGAAGCTTTTTCACATAAGCATCGCAGCCCCAAACTTTCAGAAACGACAACTTTGGTTTCTTGCCAAACCACAGTTCATAAGGCGTTGTCTCAACGGATTTTGATGGTGCCCTATTTAACGTGAATGCGGCCGTCTCTAAAGCATAACCCCAAAATGATAGCGGTAAATCTGTAAGAGACATCATAGATCGCACCATATCTAGTAAAGTACGATTACGACATTCGGACACACCATTACGCTGTGGTGTTCCGGGTGGCGTGAGTTGCGAAACTATTCCGCATTGTTTCAAATGTACACCAAACTCGTAACTCAAATATTCTCCTCCACGATCAGATCGTAGGAATTTTATTTTCTTGTTACGATGATTTTCAACTTCACTCTGAAATTCTTTGAACTTTTCAAATGTTTCAGATTTATGTTCATTAAGTAGATATACCCATATCTGCTTAAGTCATCTATGAAGGTGAGAAAATAACGATATCCGCCACGAGCCTCAACATTCATCGGGCCACATACATCAGTATGTATGATTTCCAACAAATTTTTTGCTCTCTCCATAGTACCGGAGAACGATGTTTTGGTCATCTTGCCCATAAGGCATGGTTCGCAAGTACCAAGTGACTCATAATCAAGTGGTTCCAAAAGTCCATCAGTATGGAGTTTCTTCATGCGCTTTACACCGATATGACCTAAACGGCAGTGCCACAAATAAGTTGCACTATCATTATCAACTCTGTATCTTTTGGCTTCAACATTATGAATATGTGTGTCACTACTATCGAGATTTAATAAGAATAGACCACTCTTCAAGGGTGCATGACCATAAAAGATATTACTCATATAAATAGAACAACCATTATTCTCTGATTTAAATGAATAACCGTCTCGCATCAAACAAGATCAAGATATAATGTTCATGCTTAACGCTGGCACCAAATAACAATTATTTAGGTCTAATACTAATCCCGAAGGTAGATGTAGAGGTAGCGTGCCGACCGCGATCACATCGACTTTGGAACCATTTCCCACGCGCATCGTCACCTCGTCCTTAGCCAATCTTCGCTTAATCCGTAGTCCCTGTTTCGAGTTACAAATATTAGCAACAGAACCAATATCAAATACCCAGGTGCTACTGCGAGCATTAGTAAGGTACACATCAATAACATGTATAACACATATACCTTTGTTCACCTTGCCATCCTTCTTATCTGCCCAATACTTAGGGCAGTTCCGCTTCCAGTGACCAGTATGCTTGCAGTAGAAGCACTCAGTTTCAGGCTTAGGTCTAGATTTGGGTTTCTTCTCCTGAGTAGCAACTTGCTTGCTGTTCTTTTTGAAGTTCCCCTTCTTCTTCCCTTTGCCCTTTTTCTTGAAACTAGTGGTCTTGTTGACCATCAACACTTGATGCTCCTTTTTGATTTCTACCTCCGCAGCTTTCAGCATTGCGAAGAGCTCGGGAATTGTCTTATTCATCTCTTGCATATTATAGTTCATTATGAAGCTCTTGTTGCTAGGTGGAAGTGATTGGAGAATTCTGTCAATGACGCAATCATCTGGAAGATTAACTCCCAATTGAATCAAGTGATTATTATACCCAGACATTTTTAGTATATGCTCACTGACAGAACTGTTCTCCTCCATCTTGCAGCTATAGAACTTATTGGAGACTTCATATCTCTCAATCCGGGCATTTGCTTGAAATATTAACTTCAACTCCTGGAACATCTCATATGCTCAATGACGTTCAAAACATCATTGAAGTCCCGATTCTAAGCCGTAAAGTATGGCACACTGAACTATCGAGTAGTCATTAGCTTTGCTCTGCCAGACGTTCATAACATCTGGTGTTGCTCCAGCAGCAGGCCTGGCACCCAACGGTGCTTCCAGGACGTAATTCTTCTGTGCAGCAATGAGGATAATCCTCAAGTTACGGACCCAGTCCGTGTAATTGCTACCATCATCTTTCAACTTTGCTTTCTCAAGGAACGCGTTAAAATTCAACGGAACAACATCACGAGCCATCTATCTACAATCAAACATAAACAAGCAAGATACTATCAGGTACTAAGTTCATGATAAATTTAAGTTCAATTAATCATATTACTAAAGAACTCCCACTTAGGTAGACATCCCTCTAATCCTCTAAGTGATCACGTGATCCAAATCAACTAAACCACGTCCGATCATCACGTGAGATGGAGTAGTTTCATTGGTGAACATCACTATGTTGATCATATCTACTATATGATTCACACTCGACCTTTCGGTCTCCGTGTTCCGAGGCCATATCTGTATATGCTTGGCTCGTCAAGTATAACCTGAGTATTCTGCGTGTGCAACTGTTTTGCACCCGTTGTATTTGAACGTAGAGCCTATCACACCCGATCATCACGTGGTGTCTCAGCACGAAGAACTTTCGCAACGGTGCATACTCAGGGAGAACACTTCTTGATAATTAGTGAGATTATCTTAAAATGCTACCGTCAATCAAAGCAAGATAAGATGCATAAAAGATAAACATCACATGCAATCAATATAAGTGATATGATATGGCCATCATCATCTTGTGCTTGTGATCTCCATCTTCGAAGCACCGTCATGATCACCATCGTCACCGGCGCGACACCTTGATCACCATCGTAGCATCGTTGTCGTCTCGTCAGTCTTATGCTTCCACGACTATCACTACCGCTTAGTGGTATAGTAAAGCATTACAGCGCAATTGCATTGCATACAATAAAGCGACAACCATATGGCTCCTGCCAGTTGCCGATAACTCGGTTACAAAACATGATCATCTCATACAATAAAATTTAGCATCATGTCTTGACCATATCACATCACAACATGCCCTGCAAAAACAAGTTAGACGTCCTCTACTTTGTTGTTGCAAGTTTTACGTGGCTGCTACGGGCTTAAGCAAGAACCAATCTTACCTATGCATCAAAACCACAACGATAGTTTGTCAAGTTAGTGCTGTTTTAACCGTCGCAAGGACCGGGCGTAGCCACACTTGGTTCAACTAAAGTTGGAGAAACTGACACCCGCCAGCCACCTGTGTGCAAAACACGTCGGTAGAACCAGTCTCGCGTAAGCGTACGCGTAACGTCGGTCCGGGCCGCTTCATCCAACAATACCGCCGAAACCAAGTATGACATGATGGTAAGCAGTATGACTTATATCGCCCACAACTCACTTGTGTTCTACTCGTGCATATAACATCAACACATAAAACCTAGGCTCTGATGCCACTGTTGGGGAACGTAGTAATTTCAAAATTTTCCTACGCACACGCAAGATCATGGTGATGCATAGCAATGAGAGGGGAGAGTGTAATCTACGTACCCTCGTAGACCGACAGCGGAAGCGTTATGATAACGCGGTTGATGTAGTCGTACGTCTTCACAGCCTGATCGATCAAGCACCGAAACTATGGCACCTCCGAGTTCTAGCACACGTTCAGCTCGATGACGATCCCCGGACTCCGATCCAGCAAAGTATCGGGAAGAGTTCCGTCAGCACGACGGCGTGGTGACGATCTTGATGTTCTACTGTCGCAGGGCTTCGCCTAAGCACCACTACAATATTATCGAGGACTATGGTGGAGGGGGGCACCGCACACGGCTAAGAGAACGATCTTGAAGATCAACTTGTGTGTCTAGAGGTGCCCCCTGCCCCCGTATATAAAGGAGCAAGGGGGGGTGCGGCCGGCCCTAGGAGGAGGCGCGCAGGAGGAGTCCTACTCCCGGTAGGAGTAGGACTCCTACCGGGAGTAGGACTCCCCCCTTTCCCTAGTTGGATTAGGACTTGGGGGGAAGGAGGTGAGGGAAGAAAGGAAAGGGGGGGCGCCGCCCCCCTCCTTGTCCAATTCGGACTTGGGGGGAAGGGGCGCGCGGCAGCCCCTAGGCCTCCTCTCCTCTTCCTCCACTAGGCCCATTAAGGCCCATTAGATTACCGGGGGGTTCTAGTAACCTCCCGGTACTCCGGTAAAATGCCGATTTCACCCGGAACACTTCCGATGTCCAAACATAGGCTTCCAATATATCAATATTTATGTGTCGACCATTTCGAGACTCCTCGTCATGTCCGTGATCACGTCCGGGACTCCGAACAAACTTCGGTACATCAAAAATATATAAACTCATAATGAAACTGTCATCGTAACGTTAAGCGTGCGGACCCTACGGGTTCAAGAACAATGTAGACATGACCGAGACATGTCTCTGGTCAATAACCAATAGCGGAACCTGGATGCTCATATTGGCTCCTACATATTCTACAAAGATCTTTATCGGTCAGACCGCATAACAACATACGTTGTTCCCTTTATCATCGGTATGTTACTTGCCCGAGATTCGATCGTCGGTATCTCAATACCTATTTCAATCTCGTTACTGGCAAGTCTCTTTACTCGTTTCGTAATACATCATCTCGCAACTAACTCATTAGTTGCAATGCTTGCAAGGCTTATGTGATGTGCATTACCGAGAGGGACCAGAGATACCTCTCCGACAATCGAAGTGACAAATCCTAATCTCGAAATATGCCAACCCAACATGTACCTTTGGAGACACCTATAGAGCTCCTTTATAATCACCCAGTTACGTTGTGACGTTTGGTAGCACACAAAGTGTTCCTCCGGCAAACGGGAGTTGCATAATCTCATAGTCATAGGAACATGTATAAGTCGTGAAGAAAGCAATAGCAACATACTAAAAGATCGGGTGCTAAGCTAATGGAATGGGTCATGTCAATCACATCATTCTCCTAATGATGTGATCCCGTTAATCAAATGACAACACATGTCCATGGTTAGGAAACATAACCATCTTTGATTAACGAACTAGTCAAGTAGAGGCACACTAGTGACGTTTAGTTTGTCTATGTATTCACACAAGTATTATGGTTCCGGATAATACAATTCTAGCATGAATAATAAACATTTATCATGATATAAGGAAATAAATAATAACTTTATTATTGCCTCTAGGGCATATTCCCTTCACCCCTTTCCTTCTTCTCCTCTTCCCCTTCCTCCCCCTCCTATTAGGACTAGGAAAGGGGGTAACCTACTCCTAGTAGGGCCTCGTTTGGTTGCATGGTTTCCCGGGGGGACCCCCACAGTTTCCCCGGGCTGGAGAACCACGGGCCGAGTTGGCCCAGGGAAACCGAGTTGGTCATTTGGACCGCATCCATCTCGGGGTAACCCTGCCCGACCCACGTCCTTTCCACGGGGAGGAAACCCATGACCCCAGAGCTCAGGGAGGAACTCCACGGCTCGAGCGAGACGAGCGAACGGCAGCGCCGTCGACCAAGATCCAGCGCCCCCCACCGCCTCCGAGCTCCTCCGCCAGCGACAAGAAGCGACGCTCCCGACCCCCTCCCTCCGGTGCTGAGGATCCAAGCTCCGCCCCTCCAGCGACGGCGACGGACCGCGGCCGTCACCGTTCTCCTTCCCCGGATCTCCCCTCCGCCTCCAAGTTCCGATCCCCTCCGGCGACGGCGGCGGCAATGGTTCCGCGGACGTTACTATCTCATCTGATCAAGGGTTTGCCCCCTCCTCCTTCCCCAATATTTTTCTTTTCAGTTCATGGCTTCGCCATCCCTGATCTTGAACCACTGGTTCCATATGAGCTTGTATTTTTCTTGTGTAGTTCTTGAACCACCAGTTCCATATGAGTTGTATTTTCATGTGTGACAGCTATATTTCTTTCTATGTGGCATGCTATGCTGCCCATCGAATTGTGAAAAGTAGTCTGAAGCTTGATGCATATAGTGGCTCATACATTTGGTAAAACTTTGGACTTGTATGCACCAGATTGGGTTAGTTGGTCCAATTTCATAGCTATGTATCTGTCCATAGTATTTTCATTGTTGATATCAGATTTTTCATATGTTATATGAGGTACAGAACACTGATTACTGATTAGATTTAGATACAAGCAGATCAATTAGTTGTATGAATCAAGCTCTTGTGAGAAGGTGACATTTGTGGGCAACTATTCTGCATATATTTTAGATAGAAACTAGCAAAACAGCGCCACTGTTTTTTTTAATTTACATGAATCAACGCCACACCACTCTTGCCTTAAGAACGTGTAGGAACTGGACTGCTCCGGATTCTTTTTTTTTGCCCATCTAGTTTGGCCGCTGTCAAATATTTATTTGCGACATGAATTCACGCCACCACCCTTGCCTTAAGAACATGTGAGAACGGGACTGCCCCAGTTACCTTTTTTGTCCATCAAGGTTGGCTGCCGTCAAATGTTTACTTGTACGTGCTCTTTTTGGATGTACTTGAGTGCCTTCTCGATTCCAATCTGGCCTAGGTAAAAAATGTTTTGACTCCTACATACAAATCTATATTAGCTTCTTTAAATCTGTACCATTCTTGTTTGCTAGTTAAATCTAGTCCGTTCATTCTAATAATACAATAGATAGTAACGAGCACTGCTGCCTGTTGTAGGCTTTTCAACTCACTATATGAGTTTGATCTTGTTATCTTTAATCGGTCATTGAGAAGAAAGCAAGAAAGGTATGGGAAAGCTTAAATTTATTGGTTGGTATGAATTGAACAGCTAGCCAAGAAGAGATGTGATTGGTGATGTTTATGTTCTGAGTTCTGCTGCCGTGTACATGATAAATCTTTTGCTGCTGGTTCTTACTAGATGAACCAAAGAGTAAAGGTAGAGGTGAGATGATGTGTTTCCTTCCTAAGGTGTATAGCTGTACCTCCAAGATAGGCAAGAGCAATTTAATAGTTCATTTTAGTTTTCTACCTATAGTTCCAGGAAGGTGGAGCTGTAGCTGGAAGGTATAGGAGACATATGTAGCTTACTTTTGTCTTGTTTGTTCACTTCCAGATAGATGGATATACGGCTGTTTATAGCAAAGCATGAGTAGAAATGGTTGCAAATGTGCAAATAAAGGTGTATAGTAGAATCACATATCTTTTTGTTTGTTATACATCTATTTCGAGCAGATCAGCTGTTGATTTCTCTTCATTGGCTTTGGTTTCATCATGCCTTTGTTTACACTCAGGCACTCAGCAGATCATGCATTTGGTTCATACTATTTCATCTTAATCCATTTATACTTAAAAATAGACTGAACTGGTGCTAACTTAATATTTTGTGTAGTTCAGTCAACATCAAGATGCGGTACCTGATGTCCATGCAGAGTGGAGAAACGACTTGAGTAGGGCTAGTGATAGCCTCCTTGCAGTTCATCTAATTTGAAAGTATCTCTGCCTTGAACATGGCAAGTGATAATTCAATTTTCTTTTGTCGTGAACAAATTTGAATGATGATAGCACATGAAAACGATTTAGGCCAACGGTTGATCTCAATGAGATGTGGACTGACTGATATCTGAACCCTTGTGAACTGATGGTTTTATGTATTTGTTTATATGAATTCTGAGATTTTATGTATTTGTTTTTTTAGAATTATTTGTGGAATTCTTATGTGGTCCATTGTTATCGGTAGAATTTTGTATGAAGGGTCTGAAATTTTGTATGTACAGATATGTTGTTATCTGTGTAGCAAAGTCGCTTGTGATATGTGTTAATTTGAGGGTTTTCCTTCCCTCCCCCTCCTTCCCTCCCCCTTGTGGCCATTTGGGAACCTGGGCAGTGGGAAGATCTCCCACGTGGTGGGAGGGAAACCATGAGCACAGGAAAAAACCCCATAGGGGTTTGTTGCCTTGTTTTTTTCTACCCAACAACCAAATGAGGCCTAAGAGTAGGAATCCCCCCTTAGGGCGCACCATGAGGCTGGCCGCCCCCTCCCCCCCTCCTTTATATACGGGGGAGGGGGGCACCCCAAAGACACACAAGTTGACAATTGTTTTAGCCATGTGCAGTGCCCTCCTCCACAGATACACATCTCGGTCATATCGTCGTAGTGCTTAGGCGAAGCCCTGCGTCGGTAACTTCATCATCACCATCAACACGCCGTCATGCTGACGAAACTCTCCCTCGACCTCAACTGGATCAAGAGTACGAGAGACGTCACCGAGCTGAACGTGTGCGGATCGCGGAGGTGTTGTGTGTTCGGTACTTGATCGGTTGGATCGCGAAGACGTTCGACTACATCAACCGCGTTTCTTAATGCTTTCGCTTTCGGTCTACGAGGGTACGTAGACATACTCTTCCCTCTCGTTTCTATGCATCTCCTAGATAGATTTTCCATGATCGTAGGAATTGTTTTGAAATACTGCGTTCCCCAACATATTCCTCTCTACCTTCTCTCATAAATCCTCCATAATCACTATGTTTGTTTCATCCAAAGACACATACCATAGAATTCTTGTGTTTTGAGTGCCTACATGATTCGGTGGTGTATATCTCGAGCTGGCGGTTAACCATTACCCGCGTCCCCATGGGTAATTACTCTATCAGGGGATGGGGATGTGTCAGTTTTAATGCCCATGGGGAAGCTGGTGGGCCAAGTACATTACCCAGCGCACAAGACATCGATGGGGATGGGATAACATTATCCGCGCCCGTTACCCGCCTTACCCGTGAAGGCCTTAGATGTCGTCTCTAAAATTAGTAGACCCCATGTAATTCCCGTCCTTACCAGCCCAAAATTTCACCCATCACACCGCTTTGGCCAAAAATCCCTAAGAAAACCCTAACCTAGCCACATATTATTTATTGTTTTGAAATGCCATTTTTTCTACTGAAATGCTATCGAAGATTGTTGTTGATTACGTCTATGGGTTTCCTCACGGGGATAAAAAACCCGAGGAGGATGGGGATGTGAATGTTTTTATCCCCACAAACGGGTATGGGGATGGGGACGGGCATGGGAAGGCTGTCACGGGGACGGGGATGGGAGTCCAATACCCGCCTGGGTAATCCCTATTGTCAGCCTGATGTATATCTTTTCAACTTGATTCTTTATTCCTGCATTTTAAAATTCTTGCAGTTCGGTGAGGCCCTTAAAACGTATGATCTACTAAATATTTTTTACACGACTTCTAGTGTACCATTAGGTAGCAAATTACTCTGATTCCAGAGTGCAGGTTGACCATCCGACATGACCCTTAATGTAAGTTAGTGGTTACAACAACAAGTTGACAATGTTTGCAATATTTGTACTTGGTACTGAAAGTAAATCTCTTATAGCAATCAATGAAGAACATAAAAAGTCAAACATCCCCTCCCCATCATCAGATCCAGCAACAAAAGAATTAGACACCCTTGATCGGAGGCAATAGAAGTAGTTACACTAGCAAGCCAAAAAGTGTTGGGTGATTTCAGTTGAAATTAAGATGTCATATTGGGACACATGGATTTCTGGGCTAGGATCGATCGTCAATCCACGAGCTGGTGTCCAAGATCCGATGCCTTTGCTTTGGATTAAAGGAGCTCCTGTTCTCCATTTCATTTTATAGATATTGATAAAGCATCTAACAATGGGCAAGGCTAAACTGTTTGCTTGGAAATGAGATGAATTAGGTGCCCCAGCCCCCAATACTTGGCAACCTACATGCAACATACCCTCTGGTTT
Organism: Triticum dicoccoides; assembly: GCF_002162155.2. Lineage (NCBI taxonomy): Eukaryota > Viridiplantae > Streptophyta > Magnoliopsida > Poales > Poaceae > Triticum > Triticum dicoccoides. Next base: position 616,915,454 of record NC_041390.1, on the reverse strand, counting down.
GGGAAGCTTACCTTCATGTGTGGGACCATGATTTTAAGAGCTTAACTAAAAACTTTAGAATGTATTAATTAATTACTTAAAGCATTTTTATTCTGCAATTTATTGGATTGTGTATGATCTGCTTGCTAAGTATGACTTGTCATACTTACGGTTGCTTTCTCATTTTTTTTACATCAGGTGTATTAACATAAATACGTCCAGAAGACATCATCATTTATCATAGGATGGGCAAGTGTCTGGGAAGTGACTAGAGAATAATTTATCGAGCTATTCATAAATGTGGAGAAATTTGTAAACTGAATATATGAGCTTTATGATCTAGTGTTGGTTTATGACTACTTAATTACGCCTTTCTTCACTATAGGCCTCCTGGTTTATAGGCACGGGGCGGCTGTCTCGCCTGAAGGAAATATGCCCTAGAGGCAATAATAATGTTATTATTTTATTTCCTTATATCATGATAAATATTATTCATGCTAGAATTGTATTATCCGGAAGCATAATACTTGTGTGAATACATAGACAAACCAAACGTCACTAGTATGCCTCTACTTGACTAGCTCGTTAATCGAAGATGGTTATGTTTCCTAATCATAGACATGTGTTGTCATTTGATTAATGGGATCACATCATTAGGAGAATGATGTGATTGACATGACCCATTCCATTAGCTTAGCACCCGATCGTTTAGTATGTTGATATTGCTTTCTTCATGACTTATACATATTCCTATGACTATGAGATTATGCAACTCCCGTTTACCGGAGGAACACTTTGTGTGCTACCAAACGTCACAACGTAACTGGGTGATTATAAAGGAGCTCTATAGGTGTCTCCAAAGGTGAATGTTGGGTTGGCGTATTTCGAGATTAGGATTTGTCACTCCGATTGTCGGAGAGGTATCTCTGGGCCCTCTCGGTAATGCACATCACATAAGCCTTGCAAGCATTACAACTAATGAGTTAGTTGCAAGATGATGTATTATGAAACGAGTAAAGAGACTTGCCGGTAACGAGATTGAACTAGGTATTGAGATACCGACGATCGAATCTCGGGCAAGTAACATACCGATGACAAAGGGAACAACGTATGTTGTTGTGCGGTCTGACCGATAAAGATCTTCGTAGAATATGTAGGAGCCAATATGAGCATCCAGGTTCCGCTATTGGTTATTGACCGGAGACGTGTCTCGGTCATGTCTACATTGTTCTCGAACCCGTAGGGTCCGCACGCTTAAGGTTTCGATGACAGTTATATTATGAGTTTATGAGTTTTGATGTACCGAAGTTAGTTCGGAGTCCCGGATGTGATCACGGACATGACGAGGAGTCTCGAAATGGTCGAGACATAAAGATTGATATATTGGACGGCTATATTCGGACACCGGAAGTGTTCCGGGTGATTTCGGAGAAAACCGGAGAGCCGGAGGGTTACCGGACCCCCCCTCCCCCGGGAGAAGTAATGGGCCATATGGGCCTTAGTGGAGAGAGAGAGAGGGGCAGCCAAAGGTGGGCCGCACGCCTCCTCCCCCTGGTCCAAATTGGACTAGGAGAGGGGGGGCGGCGCCCCCCTTTCCTTCTTCCTCCCCACTTCTTTCCCCTCCTAGTAGGAGTCCTACTCCTACTAGGAGGAGGACTCCTCCTTGGAGCGCCATAGGGGCCGGCCGGCCTCCTCCCCTTGATCCTTTATATACGGGGGCAGGGGGCACCCCTAGACAGACAAGTTGATCCACGTGATCATATTCTTAGCCGTGTGCGGTGCCCCCTTCCACCATAATCCTCGATAATATTGTAGCGGTGCTTAGGCGAAGCCCTGCGACGGTAGTACATCAAGATCATCACCACGCCGTCGTGCTGACGGAACTCTTCCCCGACACTTTGCTGGACCGGAGTCCGGGGATCGTCATCGAGCTGAACGTGTGCTAGAACTCAGAGGTGCCGTAGTTTCGGTGCTTGATCGGTCGGGCCGTGAAGACGTACGACTACATCAACCGCGTTGTGCTAACGCTTCCGCTGTCGGTCTACAAGGGTACGTAAATCACACTCTTCCCTCGTTGCTATGCATCACCATGATCTTGCGTGTGCGTAGGAATTTTTTTGAAATTACTACGTTCCCCAACATCGCCTAGGCCCGGTCTCGGGGTGTGACCCATCTAATGAAATCACCACACTTGTACTCCCTTCGTCGGGACTTGTTAGAAATCGTCGTATTATTTCAAATTTGACCATTAATTTAATCAATCAAATATGAGTTTTATGCAGTACGATAAGTGTAACACCCCGGATGTAATTTATCTTATGTGTACTGCAACTCTTGCCGTTTCCGGCGCTAAGTTATTTTATTTCCTTGGGTTCGGGTTTTTTGTCTCCGTGTGTTGTTGTCGTTGTCATACATCTCATATCATGTCATCATGTGCATTAAATTTGCATACGTGTTCGTCTCATGCATCCGAGCATTTTCCCCGTTGTCCGTTTTGCATTCCGGCGCTCCTATCTCCTCCGATGGTCCTTTCTACCTCTTTTCGTGTGTGGGGGTTAAACATTTCCGTATTGGACCAAGACTTGCCATGCGGCCTTGGTTTACTACCGGTAGACCGCCTGTCAAGTTTCGTACCATTTGGACTTCGTTTGATACTCCAACGGTTAACCGAGGGACCGAGAAGGCCTCGTGTGTGTTGCAGCCCAACACCCTTCCAATTTGGCCCAAAATCCACCAAAACCCTCTCCATCATCTAGAGCGTTCGATCACGATCGCGTGGCCAAAAACCGTACCTCATTTGGACTCTCCTAGCTCCTCCTATGCCTATATATAGACCCCTCCTTTTCATTCCCGGATCCCCTTCAACCCTAACCCTAAAAATCAGCTCCACCTCGCCGCCGGACACGTCCGGAGCGGACCGGACGCGTCCGCCGCCGCCTCTGCACCAACCCGCGCCTGCCACGTGTCCCCGCCAGACCCTGCGCGCCGCCGGCCCGGGAAGCCCGAGCCAGGCCCCCACGGCCCAGCTCGTTGCCGCCTCGCTCGGCAGGCGCGCCCTCCCGAGCGCCGCCCGCCTTCGCTCTTGCCGGCCGCCGCCTCTTCTCACCAGCGAGCGCGCAGCACCACCTTCATCCGCCGGCGCCGCCCATCTCCCTCCGCTCCAGCGACCGCCATCCGCCGCACCATCGCCGAGGCGCACCGCCTCGCCGCCTCTCGCCGCTCCGGTGCAAGTCCGGCCACGAGCTTCTCCGGTGGCCTCGGACTCCGGCCGGCCATCCTCGAAATCCGCACTGCTACAGGAACTCCGGCCATCCTCGAGACGCGTGCGATCTGGATCTCAGATCCGAAATCTCGGGGTTGACTTTTCGTCCCTAACCCTAATTATTTTGCCATCTTCATCAGGTCGTAACTCCACATCCGTAGCTCCGTTTTGTGCGTGTAGCATATCAAAATGTTCACCTCAGAGAGTACATCATTTCATCTATTGCATCATTTTCATTTTAGATCATATTGATACCCGAAATGCTGTTGGAAAAGGGCTATATGAGATAAATGTCAGATCTGCTGCATCAAATAGCTATTTGTCATTTTTTCCATGATTAATGTGTGCATGATATGCTCCTGAGCTCTACATGAGTTTTATCATATGCCATGCCATTTTTACAGAAGTGCTTACCATGTATTTTTGTGATATGTGTGGTGACTAGCACAAACTTGCAAAGTAGTGCATTCGTTAATGCTGATTTCAGGGACTTCGAATTTCTCTAAGTCCTTGATCTGTTTTTATCAATATGCCATATGTTCATATTGTTTCCTAGTGATCCGTGCCTCTTTTGAGGATGATCAGTAAGGATGCTTTGTTAACATTGTGGTGCTATATCCATCCATGTCTTTGTTTGCAATTACGGGCAACCTAGCTTGAGTCAATCGAGCTCTACTTTTGCTATTTCGTGAATCCTGGCAGATTGTTGACTCGTTAGCGATTTTGCCGAGGATGTTGTTGTTGATCCGTGCATGCTATGTTATTGTTCTTGCCATGTATAGCTTCTATAATATGTATCCTTGTTGGGCGTATACTTAGTTTGTCATTCCATGCTATGTAGTGAGTGCATCGAGCTCGTAAACATGCCTACTCGTTAACAGATTTGCATGCTCCAGTTTTTCACTAAGTCTGTAATCTGTTTATGTTTTTGCCATGTTCACATGCTTGCAATTTTATTTTCTGATCCCTTTTGGCTCAAGGTCACTAAGCGACTTTTGTTAAGCTCTTTGAGTAGCTTCATGTCATGCCTTGATTTGCCATGTTAAGTTCCTATAGCATATAGTTTTCATGCTCCAAAGTGTGCTACCTGATCTGAAATTCTAGACTTGTGTTAATTTCACTAAGTCTGAAACCTGTTTATCAATTGCACTTTTGCCATGCTTGTTTGAACCTGTTAACGGATGAATTGGCCGTAGCTCAGTGTTCATCTTTTGTCAAGCATCATGAGTGGATCCCTGCCATGTATTTTGTTGTCTTGTTTGAGTGTTGTAGCATATTTATCTTGATGCATTTAGATGGCTACTTGCTGTTTATCGCAGACCGGTGCCATATTTGTTTTGCTTGCCATTTCCAAACAGTGCATCCGATTCCGGTGATCTTTATATCGATTTCAATCGAAATCACCTCACCTTTCCAGTGGTACTCTTGGATTTCCAAGTTGAGGCCAGGTTCAATCATTCCTTGTCAAATCTTGCATATGCATCACATATCGCATCCCGCATAGCATACCATGTTTGCATCGTGTTGTTTGAGCTTTGCACGTGGTTAATTGTGTTCCTTTTGCTTGTTTGTCTTGTTTGGGTAGAGCCGGGAGACGAGTTCGCTAACGAGGAGCCCGTTGAGTTTGCTTACGAGGATCAAGTCAACTCTGACAACTTTGCAGGCAAGATGATCATACCCTCGAAATCACTTCTATCTTTGCTTGCTAGATGCTCGCTCTTTTGCTATGCCTATGCTACGATGCCTACCACTTGCTTATCATGCCTCCCAAATTGCCATGTCAAACCTCTAACCCACCATGTCCTAGCAAACCGTTGATTGGCTATGTTACCGCTTTGCTCAGCCCCTCTTATAGTGTTGCTAGTTGCAGGTGAAGATTGGAGACCGTTCCTTGTTGGAACATTGTTTATTTGTTGGGATATCATTATATTATCTTGTTATCTTAATGCATCTATATACTTGGTAAAGGGTGGAAGGCTCGGCCTTTTGCCTAGTGTTTTGTTCCACTCTTGCCGCCCTAGTTTCCGTCATATCGGTGTTATATTCCCGGATTTTGCGTTCCTTACGCGGTTGGGTGATAATGGGAACCGCTTGACAGTTCGCCTTGAATAAAACTCCTCCAGCAATGCCCAACCTTGCTTTTACCATTTGCCACCTAGCCTCTTTTTCCCTTGGGTTTCCGGAGCCCGAGGGTCATCTTTATTTAAACCCCCCCCCCCTCCCCGGGCCAGTGCTCCTCTGAGTGTTGGTCCGAACTAGGCAGCCTGCGGGGCCACCTCGGGGAAACTCGAGGGTTGGTTTTACTCGTAGCTTGACCTATCTGAGTGTGCCCTGAGGACGAGATATGTGCAGCTCCTATCGGGATTTGTCGGCACATTCGGGCGGTGTTGCTGGACTTGTTTTACCATTGTCGAAGTTGTCTTGTAGAACCGGGATGCCGAGTCTGATCGGATTGTCTCGGAAGAAGGATTATCCTTCGTTGACCGTGAGAGCTTGTGATGGGCTAAGTTGGGACTCCCCTGCAGGGATTTGAACTTTCGAAAGTCGTGCCTGCGGTTATGGGCAGATGGGAATTTGTTAATGTCCGGTTGTAGATAACTTGAACCTTAACTTAATTAAAATGAATCAACTGCGTGTGTTACCGTGATGGTCTCTTCTCGGCGGAGTCCGGGAAGTGAACACGGTGTTGGAGTAATGTTTGCCGTAGGTTGTTCTTTAGTTCTTCGTTCGTGCTTTGCCTTCTCTTCTCGCTCTATTTTGCGAACAGGTTAGCCACCAAATATGCTAGTCACTTGCTGCAGCTCCACATATTACATTGTCTTACCTATAAGCTTAAATAGTCTTGATCCCGAGGGTGCGAGATTGCTGAGTCCCCGTGGCTCACAGATTACTTCCAAACCAGATGCAGGGCCCGATGACTCCGTTCCAGATGATGCGCTTGAGCTCAAGTGGGAGTTCTACGAAGACTCACGCCGTTTCTATGTGTCTTTCCCTGATGATCAGTAGTGGTGCCCAGTTTGGGCGATCGGGACCATGTCGCTTGTTGGGGTTGATCTTTTATTTTGGTACCATAGTCGGACCATGAGTGTATTGGATAATTGTAATGCTATTTATGTATTTTGTGTGACGTGGCGAGTGTAAGCCAACTATGTACCTTTCCCCTTTTTATCTATTTACATGGGTTGTTGTGAAGATTACCTTACTTGCGACATTGCTTTCAATGCGGTTATGCCTCTAAGTCGTGCTTCGACACGTAGGAGATATAGCCGCATCGAGGGCGTTACAATAAGATTATTCGGAGTATATGTGTCATTTCGCATTAGTCGTATTAACTGGTTATATTGAGGCTAGTCATAGTGAGGAGTAACTTAGATAACATGCATAAGTTACTAGTCTATGTTACTAATGGATGACATAGTGGGTAGTGTCATAAGTATGATAACATAGAGACCTTTATTTATTAGTTTGTAGAGTCATTTTTCATTAGAAAGCGGTATGTGATGGTAGCAAATAATGCTACTTTATTTATCTCTCTTCTCTTTAATTACATGACACGTCACTTTCTTCTGCTTATGTGACATGCATGTTACTACTTATATTACTCCCACCATAAGTAGTCTAAGGGCCTGCATTCTTATTTTTCTCAGGACCACTAAAATGACAGGACCAGCCATGTATGCCCCCCCCCCCC
>NC_041390.1:616889329-616908250 GCF_002162155.2 Triticum dicoccoides | reverse complement strand
GCTCAAATGAACTTGGATGAATAGTAAAACAAAAAACTAAATTCTTTTGTGGTAAACTTTGATAAATGTTCTAATAAGTGCTTGCAAATTTTCATCATGAGATCACATTCGTGGAAAGCGTGACAAAAAAATCAATGCTCCGAAAATGCTACTTTCGAAAGCATTTTCGAGCACTGTTTTTTTTTTTTGCCGCGTCTTCCACGAATGTGATCTGATGATGAAAAAACACTTAAAACATTTGTCAAATTTTATCACAAAAAAATTGGAAGCACTTATTTTTTTTTTTGATTTTACTGTTCATTTGAGCTCGAGCTCGTAAGGATACTTTCTCAATCCCTCCCTCTCCAAGCCTTCCAAGGAAAACTCCCCAGTGAAGTGAAAGCTACAAGCATGTGGAATCAAATGAGGCCACCGGCCGCTTGCTTGTAAATATTGTACTCCCTCGGTCTTATATAATATAAGATGTTATTAATTCAATATACACGTCTCATAATATAAGACATTATTATATTCAATATGTAAGTATGTTATATGTAATAACGCACTATATTAAGAGACGATGGGGTAGTTTTTAATCCAGTATGATCTCATGCCTAACAATGTGGATACGCCGCCATTCACGGCGGTACCCCTCCTTTTCTTTTTAAATCGACAGGTTGCCCAAGAAATTCTGAAATGGTCCATCACTGAACATGGGTGGCGTTAAGGATGGATGTTGCTTTTTCTTCTTTGGGTTAGTAGTTGATGTGATGGACGAAAAGTGAACATACAAGCGCATAGGTATATTCCTATACTTGCAACACAGATTAAGGTCACAACTTTCTGCAAAAAGTAAAATAAAAGAAAAGAAAGGCAGTTGAGTAGACTATGAAAGTGGCAAGGTACGAGGAGGCGTCAGCATGAGAATCGGATGCACGCACGCAGGAGGGAAAAAAATTAAAGAATAAAAATGGTACGAGCATGCAGCAAGCAAGGGACTATCATCACAGCTGAGTAAACGCATGGGGAGAAGGGAGGAGTACGTAATAACGTGAGAGAGTCAAACCCTCCTCATCGGTGACATGCTTAGCTACCGTGTGTATAAGCAGGCAGGTATAGTGTATAAGCAGGCAGGTAGATCATATACGTAATCAGAAAACCTAAGTACTTAATTCGAAAGTTGTCATCCAATAGAATAAAGCTCCGAGAAGATATTAGTAGCTGATAGCTAGCTGGGGTCAATCCATCGTGCTCAGCATTCTGGCGAGAAGTGTAAACAAACAACCTGCCAACCAACGAACCAACCAAGCTCATGTTGTTCATCAGTTTCCTCGATCTGCTTCCGCGAAACGGCACAGGTTGTTAGTTAGTGTACAGTTAGCATGCAGCACTAGTGCTTGCCTGCTTGGGATGTAGGAGTGGTAACCAACAGGAGAAGGAAGCGGGAATTGTTTTATGGACTGGGAGAGGCTACAGTTGAGCCCCGCGTCATATGATTGGCCGTTGTCTTTGATCAGTTGTTGCATCACATCACATCGGCAGATAATTCCAAGCGGCCGAAAGGCAGACGTCGCCATGTCGTTAGATTCAGCAACGGCACATACGTACGTATCCTCCTCGATCCTGAGTGCGCGCGCGCCCCACACAAATTGTGGAGAGTGTGCTAAAAAAAACAAATTGTGGAGAGCACGACCACAAAGCCTGTAGGGGCAGCAAGAAACAGTTTTTCCTCCTAGTGGGAGCGTCTATATACCGTCTTCAGCAAGCATGAAGCTCACCTCGCCCACAGGGAACACTAATATGCTGGCCGCGGGCACGGCCCATTAAACCGGCACATAATATTTTCTCTATTTCCCTTTTTTTCTTATTAAATCCTAGATTTTGTATACCTTGAGAACAATCATAAATATTTTTGAAAAGGAAAGTGCATTAGATGCTATAATTTTTTTCCATATATTGGTAAACAAAGTTTTTATATTTTTAAGTAAGAAACAAAAGGAAAATAAGTAGAAAAAGAACAAAGAAACTGAAAGGAAAACAAGAGAAAAACTACCACATTCATGATTTATTTATCCTTGGCGATGTATATTTTTCCTCCAGTTCTATTATTTGTTTGGTGAGAAATGGGACCCACGTACTGAGATACAAATGATGGAAAAGGGACCCGCCTACTGAGATAAATATGAAGCAAAGATGTCTCACATAGGTGTACCAGGTGAAACATTGTCTTTTCAAGGCACCATAACACAGTTAGTGGTGAAAAATGATTGGAGTGTCATACTAAGAACAAAAATTATAGTGAGTATCAAATAGAAATGAAATATTGTTCACAAATAGGAAACTCCGTTTAAGGAAACGCTAAATAAGGAATCCTCTCATGGAAGTACTACCGCAAGACAGAGTTTTTCTCTTAAGGAAGTGATCCACCAAACTTCTTTCTATATACCAAATCGCCCGTGGGCACCCTCTTGAGTCGACCAATTAGTGGTTCACACTCCAACTGCTTCTTTGTATTTTTTTAAAGGGGTTTTCTATATAATTATCGGTTCATTTTTTGAGGTACTGGTTTCCAATTTTTGATGGTACTTATTTTTTTCTTTTTTCAGTTCATTTTTTGCTTTCCCATTTTAAACTTATTTTTTATCTTTCCTATTTTCTCCCATATTTAGTTTTCCTTATTCAGTTATCCTTTTTATTATATATTTTCTGGTTTAACTATTTTTCACTTTTATGTTTGTATTCATTCCATTTTTAAAGAAATATAAACATTTTAATAGTGCAAGAGTTTTAAAAAACATATATAGATTTTTTGTGGTACTGCCTTTTGTGTGGTGCTTGATATTTTATTCTTATTTTTATTGTTTATTTTTATGTTCTAAATTTTTTGTGGAAAACTATAATAATTCCTTTTGTTTTCTCCATTTATTATTTCTTAATTTTTCACCTTTCTCTGTTTTTTCTTCATTTTTTTATACATTTTGCATTTTATTTTTACCTTTTTAATTGTAAACATTCAAGTATAAACAATTTTCTTTTTAGAAAATACGTTAAAGCGTGATTACCAATTGATGGTGCACAATCCTGTCAGTACCATCGGTAGGATAACTAGCTAGCGCGGTTGGTAGTCTTAGGTCAGGGGTCACACAGGGGTTTTACCCAGGTTTGGTCCTCCGGTGAGGAGTAATACCCTCCATACTGCTTGGTATTGTTATTCATGGCCGGTATACCTGATGCGAGGGATTACAATGGAGTGTATGAAGTGCCACTGGGAGTTTATTCTACGAGAGTAGATGGGAATAATAGCCCCGGGCCTGATACGTCCATTTTGCATAATGTTTTTCTATTCTCGTTTATATTGTTTTGAAGTTATATCTCATATTACTGAGTTTGCTAGTTGTTTAGGTCATTTTGCTGGAAACTACTAATTTTTTTTGCTGGAACCGATTTTGGGTTTGCTGCAACTCATTGGAGTTTTTTTTTGTTGAGATGTGTTTTTTCGCTCGAATCCGGTGGTGCAGGTCGACGGTGGTGGTGATCCAGAGGGGGCGAACCGTGCTATGGTGGGCAACATGAGTTGCTGGAACCGACGTTTGACAGATCTGCATCCGGCAGGTGGTGGTGCTGGAACGACGACGAGACGAGGAAGGCGTGCGATGACAGTGAATTGGAGCTGCGAAGAGAGGTGGCAAGCGGTGGAAATCCGGCGAGCGATGGAGATCTGGCGGGTCACATCGCTTGTCCATAGCGCTCGTGCCCGCTGTGCGTGCATGCATGATTTGCAGGGGAAAAAAAAGAAACGGCATGATAAGGACAAAAAGGGTCTCGAATCTAACGGTCAAGGGACTTTAATTGGACGTATAGGGTGCGACCGACCCGAATTTGAGTCGGCGTACCGGCGCCTATCAGTCGCCTAGAAAGAAACGGTGTGGTAGGAATGAAAAGGGTCTTAAATCTGACGGTCAATGGGCTTTAATCAGACGTACATGTGCGCCGGGCCCGAATTTGGGCTGGCGGGCCGGCGCCTATATATCGGCACGTTATGAACCAGATATATTGACAACACGTTCTGATTCAAAAAGTATAAAACTGACACGTACGGTAGTTTGACACGGTGGCTACGTCCAATGGTTTACCGCCTGTTTTCTTTCGGTTTGCTTTAGTGCGAATCACGTGATTTTCGGTCGCACCGCCCTTGACGCTAGATTCTGGTCCGTCTCTCTCTCTCGGTCTCTTCTCCCATCCCTCCACTTCCCGACGGAGAAGTTTTTTTTTTAACATCAGTATAGACACATGCGTTTATATACACGTCTATACACTCATCTCTATGAACGCACACACGCACACACTATCTCTATGAGCATCTTCGAAAGACTGAGCCGGCATATCATCTTAAAATTTATGAAGTCAACGTAGGCACCTTGACATCGACGGGAACGTCTCCTCCCACTGAATGCTCATCGCCAGAAATCCTGAAATAAATTCAGAAATAAATGCGAGCACCAGGATTTAAACTCTGATGGGTTGAAAATACCAGTCTCTCTTATCATCCAACCACAAGTTGATATATATCCCCTTCTGTGGGAGGACCGCATCCAATCGATCGCAGAGAAAACCGCCACCGCCCCTGTTTGTGAGCGAAACCCTAGCTAACTAACTTCCTCCCATGGCGACGGAGGAGGAGAACATGGAGACCAGATCGTGACGAGGAGCAGCAGAGCAGGGGCGGAGAAAGAGACCAAAAAGATCAGAAGAGCGAGAGCCACACCGTCCCGCTGACAAGATCGCACCAGTACCACCTAATGGTCTGTACCTGGTGGTGGAGCACCAGACCGAGAACAAGTGCGAGGTAATCAAGCCGCCGAGCCACGCCGGGGTACCCTTCGGCGCGCCGGGCATGTCCTTCGTCGCCGTGAATTCTTCGACGCACCGCGGCGACTGGATCGTCGGCGTCGGCGGCAAGAGAACCATCACCTACGACGCCAGCACGTCGGAGGTGATCCAGGGCCCGCCAGTCCTGTCTCCCAAGCACGAGCCCGTCCTGATCTCGCACGGGGGCATGCTCTACGGACTTCGTGCCATGGTTCGAGGTCATAAGCTTCGAGGATGGCATCCCCTCCATTAACCCCTACGCCACCGAGGAGTGCTTTGCCTACTGGGAGGAACTACCGCCACTGCCTTTCTTCCCCTGCAGACTCACCCCGGTCGAGTTCCGTAACCCGCCGGAGGTATGCGTCGGGTCCTACGCCGCCGTAGATGGACGCATCTTCCTCTCCCTGCAACAAGAGGAGGGCACCTACGTCTTCCATGTCGCCAAGAAAACATGGGAACTTGTCGACGGCAGTAACCTGCCTTTCATCGGGCAGCCAACACCCCTCTGCGATCGCATGTTTGCCGCCTGTACAAAAACCAAGAGCAACGATAATGTTGATGCAATCATGCTCTTCTCCCTCCCCATGAACGGTACCAAGTGGCTTCCCATCCGGGAGTTCCTCGTTGGGCCAATAGACCACATCTCAACAAGGCAGTTTCTGTGCCCCCTACCAAGTGGTCGAAGCTTCTGTTGGATCAACGTCGTGCACTCAGACTCGGCTGCCAGCACCCAACTCAACAGCAAGTTGAAGTCTGTGCTGGCTACATTTACCATTTTTCAGCTCAAGAATCTCGAGGCCAACGATGATTTCTCAGCATCAGTTACACTAGAGAAATTGGGGAAACCGGGGCAGCTGATACACACATTTTCTTGAGGGTGAGGGTAGTCCAGTGGCTCTGATTGCTGCACTCACTCAGGGGATGTTTGGTTCAGAGACTTTTTAGTCCTAGAGATAAGAAAAAGTCTCTAAAAAGTCTCTAGGAATCAAATGGGAGAGACTTTTTCTACAGGGACTAGAAAAAGACTCTACTGGAGAGTCTTTTTTGATTAGTCCCTGGGACTAGAAAAAGTCTTAGGACTTCTGAACCAAACACCCCCTCACAATGCAACAAGTGCTTGTGTTCTCTAAGTAACTTCTTTAATTATAATAAAGCTGATCTAGTATGTACTCCCTTCATCCTTAAAAGAGTGTACTTTCAACTTTGTTGAAAAGTCAAACTTTTTTATATTTGACCGCATTTTATAGTACAATAATGGACCAACATATGGCATCAAATAAGTAGCACTAGATTCATGATAAAATATATTTTTGTCATATACCTATTTGGTTTCACAAACATTGATATATTTTTGCACAAACTTGGTCAAAATTTGAGATAGTTTGACCCTTCAACAAAGTTGAAAGTACAATTTTTCAAGGACGCAGGGAGTATGTCATTTGTTTGTTTGCAGTTAACCCTCATTATTCGAGCCCAAACATAAATAAAATTAAATGAAACATTTACACTTATATCTTATATATTGAAGAACTTCTTTTGTTTGATACTTCTAGTTTATGTTTGGTGACAGAATATTTTTAAAACAAAAATATGTGAAAACCACAATATCATAACATGCAGCCATGAAATACCACAATATATAAACTGACCATGAGTACTCCCTTCGTCTAGGTGCATAAGTCATCTTACTCCCTCCTTCCATTTATATAAGGCCTAATGCATTTTTCAAGACCGTCTTTGACTATTAATAAGATTAATAGTACATGACATGCATAATATGAAAATTATATCATTGAAAGCTCCTTTCACATACGAATTTGACGGTATGCTTTGTGTAAGTTGCATGACATATATTATTGCTCTAATATTTTGTCAAAGTTAGCCTCGAGAAACGCATTAGGCCCTATATAGATGGAAGGAGGGAGTAGGTTGTGCACCGTGACCAAGACAAAGGGGAAAACGAGAGAATTTAATGCTTATTTGTTAATTAATTGCATTGCATGCAATGAACTGAGCACTGCATGTCGTGTGTGGTAGTCTCAAGTCATTGAAAGCATATACACGTCCCACATCTCTTATTGGTTGATTCCTTTACTTATGTCAAGAAACAAAAAACGAGGTGAGAATTAATGTATCACGCCTAAGTGTTCTGGGATTATTTTGTCTTTGTAAGGTGACTTATACACCTAGACAGAAGGAGTACTATAGTAATTTGCAGTTTTGGAAAAACCAAGGGCTTTTGGCAGCTTCAGTATTTAGTAGAGTATTTTTGAGTGATTGACAAAAAATACCATTTTAGAGGTTTGCGTCCCACAGAACTATCACTTAAAAAAGTGACCGAAAACTACTACCTCCGTCCGGGTATATTGGGCCTAAAGACCAAATCTCCCAGACCAAGGCACCTCGTAAGCAGTTTTTAGCTTTAAATCTGGCCAGTTAACTTGCTAGGATGATTAATCGCCTTGCCAATCCGCTAGCCTGCATGCATGCAGCCACAGCTCCCCACCGCATGCGTGTCCCATGCCCAATCAGGATGCAGCCTCTCCAATTAATACTATCGACAGATACGTAGGGAACAGCAACAGGCCTTAGAAAACCGGACAGCGCTTCGTTGCTCTACGGCCTTAAAATCCCGGACGGAGGTAGTACCAAAATTTTATAATTTTATGACTAAAAACTACCACTTTCAGATAAAGACCAGTTTAGACGATGTAAACGTGTTTATGACAGGCGAGGCCCACGTGTCAGCGTCAACCTCCTCCTTCTTCCTCCTCTCTGTGGCATTTTCCCAAACACCTTGTCTGCACCGGCGCGCCACCTCCGCCGCCGTCCACCGGGCTCAACAGGGAGGGCCCGGCGTCGAGCCCACGCGCAGCAGCTGAACCTGTCGCCCTCCACCGGGCTCAGCAGGGAGGGCCCGGCGTCGCGCCCCCACGCAGCCGCTTCCTCGCACCGGCCCCGACGTAGCCGCCCCTGCCGGATGCCGGCGTGGGACCGTGGAGTCGTAGAACCCCACCGGTGCGGCCTTGGCGGGCAGGCAGTCGGCCAGGTCGAGTGGCGCGTCGAGGAGGAGGGTGGTTCTGTCGTTGACGGGCGGGTAGTCGGCGGCCGTGTCGTGGGCGTAGACTGAGAGGCGGTGCGTGGGGGCGTCGTACTCGATCCGCACGGCGAGCTGGCTGGTGTCGGCGGGCGATGATCGGTTGGGCGTGATGGTGATGTTCAGGCCGACGCCCGGCGGCGGCCGCGGCCCGTACGAGCTCACCGAGCCGACCTCAACATTGGCGAGGCCGTTGGTGGCGTTCGGCATGGATGCAGCGAGCACGACCGAGTTGCTAGTGTTGCGGCGAGGACCGTACTTCTCGTTCCCGATGTTGACCGACGGGAAGCTGTCAAGGAGCACCACGAACGACGCGGCGTCAGAGTCGCCGCCGTCCACGTCCACAGTGAAGGTCGTGTTGAAGGACGCTCGCGCCCGACCTCGAGCCCTTCCCTACGTAACCGCACCCGCTAGGTTCCCGCCGACGAGCTTCCACGCGCGGGCGCTCGTCGTCCGCCTCTCCTGTGAAGTTGACTTTGACGCCACGTCGCGCTGAGTCCGCTGACAGATGGCCCCGCCTGTCATAAACACGTTTAAATAGTTTAAATTGGTCATTATCTGAAAGTGGTAGTTTTAGTCATAAAATTAGAAAATTTTGGTAGTTTTCGGTCACTTTTTTTAAAGTGGTAGTTCTGTGGGACGCAAACCCCTAAAATGGTAGTTTTTTTGTCAATCACTCAATATTTTGTTGTTGTTGTTGTTGTTGTTGTTGTTTTTGTTGTTGTTGTTGTTGTTTGGCTTAGATTGTGTGTTAACACATGAGAGAGAAAAACACAAGTTTCACAAATTCATGGTTACATATTTTGTACTCGTTTATTTGAACACCTTTGTGGATAAAGCAGCTTATGAGCGTGTCCGCGCGCATAATCCGGCACCCCCAAAATTGCAGCGCAGCAGGCTGCGCGCACACCCATGCGCCAAAACTTTTTGTGCACGCTCTATTTTACAGCGTCTGCAGGGGTGCTGTTTTCTGTCTCCGGAGCACAAAAATGATTGTTTTTACTGTCTGAGGAATTTTTGAGCCCCTGTTGGAGATGCTCTTAGCATGCCAACGACCTTTAGCAGCGACTCAGCCTAGCTTTGCCATGTAGTCTTAGAGCATCTCCAGCCGCGCCCCCAACAGGCCTTCCCCAGGCGTTTTTGCCGTGCCGGCGCCAAAAAAAGGGCCCAGTCGCGCCCCCAGAAGACCGTTTTTCGCCGGCTCGGGCCAAAACTGGTGCCGGCGGACCCAGGCCGAACCCGACGCCCTGGGGGGTGCTTGGGGAGCCGGCACAAGCGAAAAAGGCGCGTGGGTCCGCCCTGGCGGCGACCCGAGGGCCTTTTCCCGTCGTTTCTTGACGCTTTTCCCTCGCATCCCTCCCGCTTGCTCGCCTTCCTCCCACCATTTCCTCCCTTCCTCCCGCCAAACCCTCCTCCCGCCCGCCTTCGAGTCGCCGCCATGCCGCCGAAGAAGTACGCCATGCCGCACGCGGCGGCAATCACGACTGGCACCGTGGCCCAGCCGAAGCAGAGGAAGCCGAGGGGCGCCGCCATTGAAGCCACCGGGCATGTCGAACGCCGAGTGGAGGGTGGAAGTTCAGCGACGCGACGCAGTCACCGCCAATCGGCGGAACAGGGCCATCGCCAAGAAGGCCCGCGACAAAGCGGCGCTCGCGGCGGCGTCCTCCTCATCGGTCGACCACGCGGGGATGATGAACCCACCCGTCGTCAGCCACGCCCAGTACGCGCCCTGGGGACAGCAAGGCGTCGGATCTCCATGGGGATCGTCGTCGCCCATGGCTTTTCTGATGGGCGGTGCGGACATGCTCCAGAGCAACGACGAGCAGCTCAGGGCGTGGTACATGGCGGAGCGCGGCCTCATCCTGAACCAGATGCCGACGGCAACGGCGACGATGCCAGCTCCCGCGCCCACGGCCACACGGACGCCAAGCCCGAACGACGCCTCTACATCGCCGCCCAGCAGTACCGAAGCCACGCCGACACAGCCCAGCACCGAAGCAGCTCCGACACCGCCGAGCCCGCGCACGCCGACTCCGCCAACGCCTGGAGCCGACCCCGCCGAGTGATTCGTTGCGCACGCGAACTTGCGGCGTGCGGCGCTCTGTTTTTGTAACGCCAGACTACGTTCGATCGCCGGATTTGTGGCGTCTTTTATGAGCGGGAACGACCTAGTTCAAATTTCCCGCATCTTGGGGCCGGCGCTTGGGGGCGTGACTGGGAGCTAGGTCGCCCCCAGGGGCCGAACTAGCGCCGGCACACCCCCATGCCGCTCTATTTAGGCGCCCTGGGGGGCCGAACGGCTGGAGATGCCCTTAGTGTCTTGATTGGGGTGGGAAGGTGGAGGTGTCATTCCAATGTAGGAATAGTGTCCTCTCCTATTCTCATTTTGTCGGTGCGCTTAGCGTCGGTGGAGGTGTGTCTCCAGTGGATCTTCATGATTTTAGTCTTTCGTGGATTCGTCCGGATTTGGTTGGTGCGCGTGGTCTTGGGAGTCTTTACTATGCATACCGCAGCCGCCTCCATCTTCCGGTCTACCTTGACAACTTTTTTGTCGCTGCTTCTACAAGTTTTCGGATTTAAACAAGTTTGCTCCGTTGCATCAAAGGCTGAGAGGCGGATACGAGCTTTGCTCACGACGCGACGCCGGTGGATGCAGAAGGAAGAAGAATTTGACATCCCAAAAAATTGGGTGTATTTCTCATTTTCTAACAATGATATATTTTCTACAATGATATTTAACAAGACTGATATTGGGTGTGGCTAGGTCTCAGTCGACTGAAATTTAACCAAGCCTTAGTCAAATAACATGACATGTCCCCGCAAAAAATAATAATAAGATGACATGTAAAAAAGAAAAAAAGAAAAAACTGATTTTTTTACACATATCTCAATGTAAGATCTGACAAATATAGCATGTACTGAGACATAACTGAGATATGCCAAGACTGATATTTCTAAGGGTCTATGCTACTTAATATATGGTGTTTGACCTTCCTAAAAGAAAAGTTTAAACATGGTTTTTGTTTCCCTTATGCGTGCCATGTTGCAGACGAAGAGAACGCCGGCTAGGTCATAGGTCTACCGGCCGAGTGGTTTACCATTTGAAATGCACGGACGAAGAACCACTAACGAAGCGGGCAGATGCATGTTGAATTTTGTATATACATGACAATGACCAGCCAAATTCATATTTGAGCACGGCGAAGACTGCAACTGATTGCAACTGCCAATCATCAACACACCTGACAAATGGCGTCCCCAAAAGAAGCATCAATAAACAAAACTCGTTGGTCATCACTACTCAGAAGTAGTGCGCGGGCTCTAACACACAAGAAATAATGAATCAATTCGACGGAAAACGTGACCCCCTCCCTCCCTCCCTCCTCCTCCTCGTCACATCTTCTTCTTCATCCGCCCCACGTCGCTCGTCGTCCTTAATAATCCGTCGGTCGCCCCTTCCTCGGCGAGGACATGGCGCGCGATCGAAGCCCGGATGGACACGTAGCGCGCGTCGCCCGGCCTGAAAACAAAGGGCGCTGTCGTCAACCTGGGGAGAGGACAAACATGCCAGCCACGACGTACGACCACATCAAACATCGAGATAACCTACGGGATTTGCCGTCTAGCGCCCCTAGAAAACTCAGCCTCCCGCTACCCCACTAACAAAGATCTCGCCATTACAGACATGCGCGCCATGACAAGCCCTCCACGACCTCGCCCCAGCGCCTCCCCTCCCTTAAATTCATGCACAGCCTCCTCCACCCAAAGTTCAGACCAGACTACACCAGCTCGAGAGAGAGATAATTATATTAATCAATGGAGCTCCAGTTCCAGCAGCAGCAGCAGCAGCAGCAGCAATGCCAGTACGAGGCGGCGGTGGGCAAGGCGGCGGCGGCGGCGGCGAAGGGGAGGGGTAGCAGCAAGTGCAAGTTCGTCGGGGTGAGACAGCGGCCGTCGGGGAGGTGGGTGGCGGAGATCAAGGACACCACGCACAAGATACGGGTGTGGCTCGGCACCTTCGAGACCGCCGAGGAGGCCGCGCGCGCCTACGACGAGGCCGCATGCCTCCTCCGGGGCTCCAACACGCGGACCAACTTCGCCACCGCCGCCCCCGCCGCCGCCTCCTCGCCGCCGGACTCGCCGCTGGCGTCCAGGATCCGCACCCTGCTCACCCACAAGAAGCTCAAGAAGAGCGCCTCGCCACCGCCGCCGCGGGCGCCGTCCCAGCAGCCCGCTGTTACCATCAGACTCGCCACGGCAGCTAGTAATGGCAGCGCCGGTAACAACACCAGCAGCACCAGCTCGACCATCAGCTTCGCCATGAGCGCCAGTGGAGCCGCCGCCCACCACACCCCGACTCCCACCAGCCTCTCTAACCACATGACTTACCACCAGTGGATCAGCCACGGCAGCGAACAGCTCCATCAACACCTCGAGCATCAGCCATGGCCTGCAACGCTGAGCCCCGCCGTCCCGACGCTCGCCGCCCGACGCAACGTGGCCGAGTGCCGGGTGATCGCGGACGGGGCGAGGCCGGAGAAGCAAGATCAAGACTCCGCGTCGCCCGGCGCCGCCATGAGCGGGGTCGTCCAGCAGGAGCAGGACGACGGGTTCGACATCGGGAACGACCCCTGCGACTCGCTGTGGGATCTGCCGCCGATCTGTCAGCTGTCCTGCCTGGCAGGTCTCTCATCATGTACTAGAGGTTGAAGGTTTCGCCGGCGGCGAGATCATCTTGAGGAGGTTTCTCGCTCGGTTTAGGGTACATTTTCTGCCATCGGGAGCCAATTCCATACAGAAAGATTGTATGAGGAATGATGGCCAAGCAAGCAGAGTAATGTGACAGCGGATGTCAGAGATGAGATGAGTGGATTTTGAAGTGTTCATCTTTTTTTCCTAAGAGAAATTTATCTTGTGCCGTAGAGGTGTATCACCCTCGTGCACACCAATAATAATGTAATTCTTGTGGTGGGTAATACTGGGATTTATAGTAGTATAGTTACGGTACGGGGATGCGGCTAGAGACTTGGTTAAGTCACAATCGAATGACGTTAGTATGTTTCTTTTTTCTTTTACATATCTCTTTTTATCAACTTTTCGTACTTTTTTTTCTCTTGATTTATGTTTTAACATGATTCTTTTTCAATCGAGGTTACAAATAAGTGAAATGTGTTAATGTAATTCAGCACGTCGGCGGTTGTCACGCCGGATACCAGGCCTAGGCAAGAGAGCTGCTGCGTGCCTATACATCAGGTGGCCTATAGTCATGCAAGGTGAGATTAAGCAGACATAAATCAAGGGATCATAAAAGCTTATATGTTTACTTTATGAATTTCTTTGCATCTACAATAGCTGAATAAACACATTATATTCACTAGTCGCTTCCCACCCACTAGTCAAGCCTATTATTGGAAGTCTTGCGCATTCTTATGCAAGTCGATGACTACATAAGAAAATAGAGGAAGTAAGGGTGAGTATGAGAAATCATACTTAGCAAGCGGATACTTCACTATTTAATAAGATGGTATGATGGTGTATCATTAGATGAACTGGATTTAAAGGATAAAGAAGATAATAATTGGTAGTGTTGAATTCAACAAAAATGAAAACAAAAGGAACAATAAAAACAGATTCAATAGAAATGGGCAAGGAAATTATTGGCGTCACACATGACCATCAAGCTTCCCAAACCAGGAGTCATAGCTAGGGGTGAAATTCCACACTTTTACACTCTTAAGCTGAAGGGGGTACCCCAACATCGTCGACAACCTCTGCCTAAACGACATGGACGGGTTCCAGAAGAGTAGAGTCTTTTGGTACCCTGAGGTACGCCAACTTGACTTGCTAGTATTGGTCGCTCCTAGGATCCATCACCGCTACCGGTTCGAAACAAGTGTCGTCCTATTGAAGAACTCAAACAGTACAATAATTGAACTGTGACTGGTACGATATGTTTGCGGTCGTGATACCAATGTAATAAAGCGAGATGACTAAGCAGATTAATGACGAATCTTAGAACTATATCTGAAATGATATGCTCATAACTCTGCTCCAATTCTCTCTCTCTCTCTCTCTCTCTTCCTCTCTCTCTCAAATAACACATGGATCAACAGGATATCAATAATGATCAAGGTGCACTCGCATAATCAACGAGAAATGAATAAAGTAGCTGAAAGTTAGCAAAATAAGGGTAACTCCAACACGGATCATCAAACCACGCGCAAATTTCCGGACTGAACAGTGTCTAGACATATTTTTGTCATCCAACGGCGGCACCAAAATTGTTCGTACCAGCCTGGACTGCAGAGATTTGTGAGCAAAGTTGCTTCGCTCCAAAATCACTTTGTTCCGCAATCCCAGCAAAATCGCTTCGCTCCGTTTCCACTGCATGTCTCATCCCCTCCCCTTCCCGTCCCATCCCCTCCTCTCCACCATGGCTAGATCGGACATCCAATCCGGCAGTGCCATCCGGCGACGAGTCTGATCCCATCGACTAAGACGGGCTCTTCAAGGAGGAGGACTCTGACAGCGAGGCACCAAACAACAAAGAGCTCACGCTCTGCAATGCCCTTTAGCGGTCGCAGATGGACAAGGGCAGGAGCTTGAGCTTTGCGTCGTCCCTGGTAGCTCGGCGACGCAACACAAGTTTGACTGCGCTAACCCGCCGTTGCAGACCCGTCGCTGGCCATGCCCCTCGCCTACCCCTCTAGCCCTAGCTCCTCTCGGGCAGCACTGGGTTCTCGTTGTTGCGCCGAGCCAGCAGTCGAGACTCCGGAATCGAAAGCAAAAGTCGCACGCCGTGAGAGGCAGCGGGCCGCACAGAGGGCGGCAGAGGTCAGTTCCTCTCGGACAGGTGCGTGAGGTCTTATCGCACCTATGCAATGTCCACACTGGTCGATCTGAAGGAGCAGCTTCTGCACGAGGTCCTTCGCCGGTCGCTGATCACCGCAGAGACGGACGTGAGGTGCCTCCGTCACAAGAACACGAAGGCGCTCCGGCTCGGCATCGAAGAGTCCGAGTGCGCCGCAAAAGGAGAAGGCGAAGCGGCCAGCCTAGCGAAGGATGAGGCCCGCGCCGCCCGTTGTTTTACGGGCATCATTCCGTTGACGTCCGACAATGGCACGACTAGCACTACCACCGACAACGCCTATGTGGAGAACTATTATTGCCGTTGCTCTGGTGACCGCAAGGGGAAGGGCCGGCAAGGAAATGGTGATGTCCGGCGTACCTCTCCCTTTATCTAGCTGTCTGGTTTATTTAATGTATCTACTTTATTTGTCGCGTGATGAACTTGCACTGTTCGGTTCAATTGTGCTCGCATTATTATGCTACATATGAATGTTGATACACGTAGTTGCATGGATTGTATAGATTTGTAGGGCAAATATTTGAGGAGCACGATGACCGGTTGTTGTCTATGGACGCATAGAGTGTCACATTTGGCAATCGTGGCTGCAGATGCTTCATGAGAACGTAGGACAGGTTTGCGGCACTGGTTTAGTTTTTTTGCAGCAATAATAAAGTTGTTATTTATATTTCCCTACATCATGATGAATGTTTATTATTCATGCTAGAATTGTATTAACCAGAAACTTGATACATGTGTGGATACATAGACAAAACACAGTGTCCCTAGTATGCCTCTACTAGACTAGCTCGTTAATCAAAGATGGTTAAGTTTCCTAACCATAGACATGTGCTGTTATTTGATGAACTAGATCACATCATTAGGAGAATGATGTGATGAACAAGACCCATCTGTTAGCTTAGCATAATGATCGTTAAGTTTTATCGATATTGCTTTCTTCATGACTTATACATGTTCCTTTGACTACGAGATTATGCAACTCCCGGATACCGGAGGAATACCTTGTGTGATATCAAATGTCACAACGTAACTGGGTGATTGTAAAGATGCTCTACATGTATATCTGAAGGTGTTTATTGTGTTCGCATAGATCGAGATTAAGATTTATCGTATCGGAGAGGTGTCTACGTGCCCTCTCGGTAATACACATCAGGATAAGCCTTGCAAGCAATGTGACTAATGAGTTAGTTGCGGGATGATGCATTACGGAACGAGTAAAGAGACTTGCCGGTAACGAGATTGAACTAGGTATGAAGATACCGACGATCGAATCTCGGGCAAGTAACATACCGATGACAACGGGAATAACATATGTTGTCATTGCGGTAGGACCGATAAAGATCTTCGTAGAATATGTAGGAACCAATATGAGCATTCAGGTTCCGCTATTGGTTATTGACCGGAGAGGTGTCTCGGTCATGTCTACATAGTTCTCAAACCCGTAGGGTCCGCACGCTTAACGTTCGATGATGATATTATATTATATGAGTTATGTGATTTGGTGACCGAATATTGTTTGGAGTCCCGGATGAGACCACAAGGGAAAGGGGCTGGCGAGGAAATGGTGATGTCCGACGACCCTCTACCTTTATCTAGTTTATTTAATGTATCTAGTTTATCTGTCCGGTGATGAACTTGCTCTTTTGGGTTCAATTGTACAATAACTTGCTCTTTGGGGTTCGGATTGTGCTATACGGAGTATTATGTAGTATGTTGGTCTACGTTGTTGTGTCATCTAGGTAGTTGCACGAATTGCATGGGTCTGGGAGGGCCGACCTTTGAGGAGCACGGCCACGAACACGGAGAAATAGGAGGTGATCGGTCGCTGCCCGCGTCCGCGGATGCATAAAGTGTCACTGGAGAAATAGAAACTGGATGCATAAAGTGTTACCGATTTCCTCGCGATCTCCTTCCATGGAACAGCGGGCTGGATAAAAGGCAGACGTCGCCACTGTCATCGCCGGACCCAGCACACAAGAGAAGCCTCCTCGATCCAGAGCGAGCGTGCATGCTGGCCATGAAGAAATCGTTGCGTAGGTGGCTACTAGCACCTATGTCCGTGTGTTGCAACGGAAAAATTAATGTTTTGCACAAACATAATGTCTCACAACATCGGATTCATTATGAAGAATATATTGTAATGCAATATCGTCCTTCTACAAAATGAACATAAAAAAATACAT
This sequence comes from Triticum dicoccoides, assembly GCF_002162155.2. Taxonomy (NCBI): domain Eukaryota; kingdom Viridiplantae; phylum Streptophyta; class Magnoliopsida; order Poales; family Poaceae; genus Triticum; species Triticum dicoccoides. Next base: position 616,891,254 of record NC_041390.1, on the reverse strand, counting down.
CACAATTTAGTCGTGTTCATATTTTCTTTGCGGGACATAATGTCTCACTGATTTCATTTAAATACAATCCTTTTTAATGGCATTTAAGTATGATCCTTTCATTAATTACCATGAAGTCCTCATCCATTTTAGTCGGGAATCAAATCCTTCCTTTTCTAATTTAGTAGCCCTAACACATTAAGGCCTATAGATCATTCCTTTTAATTATCCTACCATTTTACCTCAAATCCTTCATGTAGAATTTATTAATACCACAATCTTTCTAATAGTTATTCCACCGATTTACCCATAATCCTTTCTTTAATTAGCCACATTCGTTTAAATATTATATTTAAGCCCACAATCCTTCCTTTATTAGCTCATTCGCTTAATTAGCTCACCCTAAACATGAGCCTTGGACCTCACCCTTCTCCATCTACAGGAACGAAGGGCGATTTGTGCGAACCCCGGGCTCTCCACCTCGCCGTTGCCGAATCGGCGGCTCCCTCGGCCTCCGCCAGACGCTCCGGCGGCGGGAGGACGGGGGAGGCCCGATTTGCAGCGTGTACATAGTGTAGGAGTGCCTAGGGAGCCAACCGGTGGCGTCGTGGAGGCGACGGTGTGACTGGATCGGCTTTTTGTAGGTGTTTGTCTCCCCTTCGACGGCGAAGTTCCAGTGGAGCTCCGCGGTGGACCAGCTCCTTTCTTCGTGCTCGCTGCTCGGTGGAGAGGCCGTGCACGGCTCCCCCATGCCGGAGATTGAGGGATGGCGATTCCGGCGATTGAAGATCTGGAGAAGGAAGGCGATGTTTAGCGGTGCGACGACAACGACGGCCATGGGTGTAGGTCCTCAGGGACCGTTGATCGGAGACTTCCCGTTTCGCCCAGGGGCTGCTTCGATCCAAGGCGTCAACGAGCAGCGGCGAACGGCGCGTCACCGGCTTGTCTACGGCGCCGGCGTAGTCAGGTTGCAGAGGGGCTTGGTTGTAATTTTCTTTTCTGTGTGGACCTTTCAGTAATTTGGCCGTTTTAATATTAACTCATTTTCTCGCAAAAAAATAAATAAAAATGATGACTGCCATTCATATATTTAGAGTGAGTTGGGATTAGTAAATATGAAAGGTGCAAAAGTCTTTGGTTGTTACATCTAAAAGATCGACAGGAGGTCTTGTGTTCAATTCCTACAATGTTGATTTTTTTGACCTAATTATTTTTCATGGTCTCTCTATGAAAGCCCATAAAAGGCCCATCAACATACAAGTAACTCGCCCAGATCGCTTAACGTGTGTAAACCAAATGTAAAGAACTAAACCAAACCAAGAATATCTATTCCCTTTAATAGTAGGTATAGATATAGATATAGATATAGATATAGATGTGCCTCCCTCTGCGAGCCTTACAGGAACGGCTCGCTGATGTCATGCACATTTTTTTTCTTCACATTTCTATTTTTTTACTTTCGTTCATATTTCGAAATATTTTAAATATAAATATACAACACTTCACATAAAATTTTGAAAATGACAGTATTGCATCTGAAAAATGTTAAATGTGTATAGAAAAATGTTCCTGTTGTATATGAAAAATGTATGACTATGAATGTAAAACATAGAAAATGTTAGTTATGTATACCAGTTGGCATATGTACATAAAATGTTGCAACAATTATAAAATATTGCACATTTCAAAATAAATTTATGTGACATTTCTTTAAATACAAATGCAAAAAATCGTGTAATTCAACAAATATGTTTTGAACATTAAAAAATTTATGTTACATTTAAAAAATATTCAAAAAGTTTCAAAAAAAGTGTTCGTGACAATCTCAAAAAATGTTTGTACAATGTACAAAAATGTTGGCATAGTTCAAAAAATGGGTTTTATCGTTCAAAAAACTGTTTAACATGTATTTGCAAATATTAAACGTGTATAAAAAATGTTTTACA
>NC_041390.1:616855542-616888795 GCF_002162155.2 Triticum dicoccoides | reverse complement strand
AAAAAAAACAAAGAAACAAAAAGAAAAATAAAAGATACCAAAAATTCCAAGAAAGAAAACCAAAGTATAAAGAAGAAAACAAACCAAATAAAACCGTTGGAACAACAAATAAAATCGAAACATAATGAACAAAAAGATAAACCAAAGAAAAAACAATCGGAAATGAGAAGGAAAACCGGACTAAACCGATCGACAACAGCGACCCGACACGAACAAGTGAAGGCATCGAATTAAACAGCTAATGGGCCAGCACGTAGTCGTCCGCCCTTAGACGATTCCTATTAGGAATCGGTAAGGGCGAGACATAGCCCTGGTGGGTGATTTCCATTGAAAAAACTATGCCGTTGCCTTCCATTGGCCTTGGGCGGTGGGCCATAATGTGCCAAGTCTATTTGAGCTTCCGAGTAGTGTGGGAGCGCAATTGTAAGCGAAGTCCTCTTCAACTCCCGACCTCAAATGAGCTTGGGATGAACAGGAACATTCAAAAAAATGAAAATAAATTCAAAAAGTACCTTTTTTAGTCAACTTTGACAAATGTTCTGAGTTCTTGGAATTTTTCATTATGAAATGAGATACGTGGAAGTCATGGCAAAAAATAGTATTTCATAATGAAAAATGCTTTCAAAAATAGCATTGCCATAAAAGATCAGATTTCTTTGTTACTATTTTTTTTACATCAGGAAGCATTCAAGTTTGGGAGTAGATAGTGCGTGTCCGTTTGTAAGCTCAAACAAACAACTGTTAAACTTTTTGATGAATTAACGAGAAGAAATGTAAGCTCAAACAAACAACTGTTAAACTTTTTGATGAATTAACGAGAAGAAATGTCACTCACTTCCTCATGTTCTTCTTTCTTATCTCCACGTCTCAACTCCAATCCTCGTCCTCAATCCGTTGGTCATTCCTCGGCGAGGAAATTGCACTGCTAAATGACTCATGTGAAGCCATACTACTAAAAGTACAGTATTTCAGTTGTTGTTGTCGTGGTGGGCGATTGCATCTACTTTGCAAGTTACGATTTATTTCTGTTTTTGGTGTTTGTTTTGTCAAAGAACATGCTATTTGTAAGCATTATGTATCAGCTGTTTTCTCTCTTTGGTAAATTGTTGGTCACTATAATTCATGGCCAATTGACGCCTTTCTTAATTTAAAGACAGACTTGTCTTGAGCCTTTTTACAGCGTTACATAAATAGTTGTGTCCTTCTTAAGGAAAATATTGTTGTACGAAATTAGTGTGCTTCTTTTACAGTTTATAAAAAAGTAATGGTAGGTTTATAAACTTACTTTAAAAAAACAAAACTGTGGGACCGTTAGGTAGATCCGATCAATGCTTGGACTACACTCGCAACCTTTTTGTATACGTTAATGGTCTGATGACATTATTATCTTATCATTAGGCTGTTGAGTACATGAAAGAGACGCTTACAAACAGAGCGGTAGCTACATCTCACCGAACATTGTATGGTTAGTCCGATTTAATAAGAGGGTCACAGCCTTGGCATTGTTGTTGGTACTTCTGCTCCCATGTTATTGTTGTTGCGTGCGTTGCCGTCACATCGAACAAACCAAACCTCTATATAAAAAAAACATCATACTTATTTGTTTACTTACCTTGCTTTTTAATGTTTTTCGTATTAAAAAAGGTGTAACGCTGAATTATAAACAAAATTTCCATCAAAAACTTAGTATTGGGATGGAAAAACCAAGTGATATTTTCAAGGCGTTTGAGTGGAAGCTACATTTCTTATGAATTGTATTTAAAAGGAATCCGTAGGGAATTTTTTAATCCTACAGAACAAGCGAAAAATATATATTTGATCCTACAAACCAAAAGACCAACATAGCTAGAATTTTCAAAGTCCTCTATAATTTTCACGAAAATCATTTTAATCAAATAAGCCCCAGCTAAACAAAGGAACAACGAGCGCTCGTCGTGTGGTCGTTGCACAACTCACAAGTGGGCCATGTCACATTTCTCTGCCGTTATTATGTGCAATCATTCCACAACTTTTCAAATTTAAATAAGTGAAAGCGTGCGTTTTTCAGACCAACGACACTTTTTTTTCAATGGCACATTTTGAATTTCATATCCAACGGTTTAGGCGGAGCATGATAAGTGAGAGCAATGATGATCCCGGCCGCCCCGGATCTCCAACGACAGAGCAGGGTAAACCCCTTACCTACCGGCCAGTATGCAACATCATCAAGCTCCGTCGTTGTTGGTCATCCAGATAACTTTCCATTTCGAGTCTCGACGATGAAGGAGGATGGTCCCCTTACCCCGACGACCAACGGCGTAGCGCCCCCAAGCTTCGCCGCCGTTGGTTGCCCCGGTAAATTTCCATTCCTGGATCCGCCACTGGCGGCGAGGCGAGGGGATTGATTCATGAACCAATATCACAATATCAAGGAAGAAATGACCAATTATTCGGTGGCAAGTCACATCACGGCCTGAAAAGGATTTTTCTTGTGGAGTTGCTGAATCAATTCCAAACACGCCTGAAGCCGTCATGTCGTGGTCGCGCGCAGTTGCAACCCAGCCCAACGCAAGCCGCCCATCTCACCAACCCGCACGATCTCGCCCCGCGCCACCCGCCGCGGCTCCGGGTTCACGTGGAGCGGGTGCCGCCGCTGCCGCTGACCGGCGGCTTAGCTAAGCCGCCGGCCCGTCCAGCCGCGCGTCGCCACCCCGTACCTGCCAATATTTTACCAGTCGCGGTTGCGCCGGTCGCTATCCCCTCCGTGGCTGGCAGTGGAGAGTAGGGAAGTCAACACACGACTTGGCCGGTAGCCAGCAGCCAGCAGAGGCGGGGGAGGAGTCGGAGAAGGGAGGGTGGTGGGCGGCCAGTCGCCGCTCGCGCTCGGAGATCACCGAGAGATCGCTCTCGCCCTCGCTCAAAGATCGTTTATTTATACACCCATCGCTGCTGCCGCCCCCCGTCCCCCGCCCGGATCTGGATCTCACTGCACCTCCCACCCGCCCCCGCCCCGCCCCCTCCTCCGCCTCCCCGCCGCCGTCGCCGCCGCCTGGGCCAGCCATGGGCGCCGCTACCGCGGGCCAGCAGGCGGGAGGGACCCCGGACAAGCTCCGGCACGTCGAGTCCATGTCCGAGCGGCCCTCCGGCGCCGGGTCCATCTCCGGGATCAGCGCCGTCGTCCTGGGCGAGTCGCTCGCCGACGAGGAGCACGAACTCGTCTTCCCCAGCGCCGAGTTCTCCGCCACCGCACTCGTCTCCTCCCCCCAGCAGGTACATACATATATACGCACGCACGCACCCACTCTGCTCCTCGATCGCTCGCTCCATATGGCTCGCTTGCTGTCAATCAACCGCGGCGCTTGCTTTAGTTCAGCACAAAAATGTCTTGTCCTGATCATGATCAAGACAAGCCCGGTGCTCGCTAAAAGTCAGTCGGACAGGGACATTGCTGATTTTATGTTCTACCGACAGATCGTACACAGAGATAGCAACAGTGCTAGGATGCATTCGTCTTGATTTTAGTGCTTCATTTCCTTTCTTGCTGCGTTTCGGTCTGATGATTGTGATGCCTTAAAGTTGTGATCTCACTTGGTGTGTGTTTCAGTACAAGGAGATGTACGAGAGGTCCATCAAGGACCCGGCCGGGTTCTGGTCAGAGATCGCCGACGCCTTCTACTGGAAGGAGAAGTGGAACCCCAGCGAGGTCTGCTCCGAAAACCTCGACGTCAGCAAGGGCCCCGTCCACATCAGTGTAGGTGTCTTCTGGTGATGGCTGTTGTCTGAATTTAGCATTTCTGGTGATTGCGAATCATGTGTTGGTTCTTTGGTGTTGTCCAGTGGTTCAAAGGGGGCAAAACCAACATATGCTACAATGCCGTCGACCGCAACGTCGAGGCTGGGAATGGGGACAAGATTGCACTGTACTGGGAGGGCAATGAGCCCGGCCAGGATGGGAAGCTCACCTATTCTGAGCTCGTGGAGAAGGTTTGCCAGGTAATTATGCATATGCCTATATCTGGTTGTTTTGTGAATGGACAGTAAATGTACCAAGGGATGTAAATGCTCTTAGTATTAGAGGTTTGGGGAAGGTGCTGAATCTGAATTTGTTTTGTTTTATGCTTTCTGCTAGCTTGCAAATTACTTGAAAAGTGTTGGTGTCGGCAAGGGGGATGCTGTGATCATCTACTTACCGATGCTGCTGGAGCTTCCCATTGCCATGCTTGCATGTGCGCGTATCGGTGCTGTCCATTCGGTAAGCACTGCACTGCAAGCTCCATTTGTTATCCTGGTTGGTCCTGTTCCCGTTTATGATGCGATGCACCCCAAATTTCCCTTCAGGTTGTGTTTGCTGGCTTCTCTGCGGATTCGCTGGCCCAAAGGATCGTTGATTGCAAGCCTAAGCTTGTGCTCACTTGTAATGCCGTGAAAAGGGGGCCCAAGCCCATTCTTCTCAAAGACATAGTGGATGCTGCTCTGGTGGAAAGTGAGAAGAATGGATTCTCTGTAGGTATGTACTAGGATCGACTTTTATATTGCATAGACAATTTGAGCTGTTGTTGGGCTTCCGTGGCAGCACTCACGCTTGCCATCACGGGGTTTAATGTTGTGTTGTGAAAATTAGGTTCAGATCCATATATTGTCAGTGGTGGACAATGGGATCAGTATTTATGATGACTTACAGATCATTGGCAGATCCATATATAACTGAATGCTGTCAATATGTGGTTTGCTGATTTTGACTAGTCACTACTGTTGTGCTGAGCAGGTATTTGTTTGACATACGAAAACCAGTCAGTAATGAAGAGGCAAGACACAAAATGGCAAGCAGGAAGGGATGTTTGGTGGCAGGTGCATTTTTTCCCCTTCAACAGCAACTTGTCAACATTCCAATATGCATCCTGTATTTCAGGGCAGGCCTGCATCCTCAGATAACAGCAAATATCAATTAACCATTGTTCCTTGGACATAACTTTCAGGATGTTGTGACCAACTTTCCTACCAAGTGTGATGTGGAATGGGTGGATGCGGAGGATCCATTGTTTCTTTTGTACACGAGTGGCAGCACTGGAAAACCAAAGGTATTAAGCTACACTAGATTATCCTGTTGTCAAGTTACCCGAGTATTAATCTCTGTTAATAAATTTGAAGGGTGTTATGCATACTTCTGGGGGCTATATGGTGTATACTGCAACAACATTTAAGTATGCATTTGATTACAAGCCAACAGACATATACTGGTAAACAGAAGATTTTGTTTTTGACTTGTATGAATATAAAGCATGTCCTTTGTTTGGGGAACTACTAATAGAAATTGCTGTTTTCCCTTATACCTTCCGTTGTTTGTTGGCATCAGGTGCACTGCAGACTGTGGTTGGATTACTGGACATAGCTATGTGACATATGGCCCACTCCTGAATGGAGCTGCAGTTCTTGTTTTTGAAGGGGTATATATTTCTAAAAGCTTTTCTAGTTAGGATATTGTGAAGTTATGTCAGCTCAATACAAATTTGATGAATGAAAGAAAATTCAGTGGTTTTATTTTTCGGGGTTGTCATTATGTTTGATGTGTCCTTTTGTTTGACAATTCATAACACAATCCACTAGACTTTTATGTTTAAGAAATTGTACTTGTTGTATGTATTTCTTAAAACTCAATTTGTTTGCTTCGATAATTTTTGTGGGGCTTGATTTTAGTTGTACTATGCCTAAATATGCCATTGAATCATGTACATGTAGACTCCGAACTACCCTAATGCTGGTCGGTGCTGGGACATTGTGGACAAGTACAAGGTGTCAATATTTTATACCGCACCAACACTCGTCCGTTCACTCATGCGCGATGGTGATGAGGTATGCATGATGTTCTTTAAGCCAGCTCCCAGTAATGTGAACAAGCCATTGATGCTGGATGGCATTGTGTTTAAGACCCCTACTATGCTCAAGTCTGTCAATCTGGTTGTCTTGAATGGAGGGAAGAACTATTCACTATTCTAAGTCATCTAATTAAAATCTTAAATGATTGCAAATCAACCATCAAGTTCAATATTCTCTTGATTTTTACTGTTTACTAAATCTCAACATTTGCCGGACAGCTGGTTCTAGTGAACATGAATTGAACTGTCCGTTGGTTGTTGGAAGCGTGTGCTTTGGAGCTTGTCTGCTTTTATTTCGATATATCTGCATCTGACAACCCAGTCAACCTAACATAACATACCAATAGTTCACTCACTGCTTATTACATATGTAGTTACTTAAGTTGCTAAGAAGCTCATATGACTTAACAATCAGAAGATTCTCGAGCCGTTTCTACTGTGCAAAACTATTAGATTTAGTGATTAATCGATAAACACTTGTTCTCCAAGATTGAGCTCTTAACTATCGGATTCCATGAATTTTTTTACGGAACAACTACAGCGAGCTATTTATTGCCAATGATGGTTGGAAAGAATCCAACCAGGAGACTACAAATATGACACACTGGAAATAAAACACACTGGCTGTAATATGATTTGGATAGCATAAAAAACATTCATAGTGGCCACTCTGTAAACCTTTTTTATATGTATGTTTGGTGTGGATGTTGCTTTTTTTTACTTATTGCCTGATATGCTTTTGCAGTATGTTACACGCTACTCTCGAAAATCTCTCCGAGTCCTGGGAAGCGTTGGTGAGCCAATTAATCCTAGTGCATGGAGGTACATGGATAATTTATCAAGTGTTAAAGAGTAATACTATCCAGGGACACTTATAAGAGGTTGTTCTCATGCGTGTTTTACTTCATTTTAGATGGTTCTACAATGTTGTTGGGGATTCAAAGTGCCCCATATCAGATACTTGGTGGCAGACTGAAACTGGTGGCTTCATGGTAAGTGCCTCTTAAAAGCTGACACTTCTTCTCAATTTCTTTTTCATGGGGCGATAAAGTGACTGATCTTGAAATTAATATTTAAACTGTTGTAAATGCTCTCTGCAGATGACTCCTTTACCTGGTGCCTGGCCTCAGAAACCGGGTTCTGCAACATTTCCTTTCTTTGGTGTGCAGGTAAACGCAATCTATCTGTGAAATACAGAATACAGCCATGCATTTTATCTAATACTCATTACTATTTGTACGGTTTACAGCCGGTCATTGTTGATGAGAAAGGACAGGAGATTGAAGGAGAATGTAGCGGATATCTTTGCATTAAAAAATCATGGCCTGGGGCTTTCCGGACCCTCTATGGAGATCATGACAGATATGAGACCACATACTTCAAGCCATTTGCTGGCTACTATTTTACTGGTGATGGTTGCAGCAGGTAACTTGTTGAGTTATTTCCATCAACAGGGCATGAGATCCAAGCGTATTTCAGTTTTACGCAATATAGATTACCTCTCTAACAGCGCAGCAAATAATATTTTCATGTCAGGGACAAAGATGGTTACCACTGGCTTACTGGAAGAGTAGATGATGTTATCAACGTTAGGTAAGCTGCTTATTTGGTTTGTTTGCTATTTGCTAGAGTTTAAGTTCAGTATGTGGCTGTTGAAAATTGTTATGCTAGAACTGAGTTATCTTGCACATTTGAATATGCAGTGGGCATCGAATTGGCACAGCAGAGGTTGAGTCTGCTTTGGTTTCGCATCCACAGTGTGCAGAGGCCGCTGTTGTTGGTGTTGAGCATGAGGTATGGCCCACCGATAATCTAACCTTCCCTGCACTTCTGTTATATTTTCTATCCCATCATATACAGTTCTTATTGTCATATTATCTGCTTCAAATTTCTAATAAAAGAAGTACTTCAGGTCAAAGGTCAGGGAATATATGCTTTTGTAACTTTGGTGGATGGCGTTCCTTACGGTGAAGAACTACGAAAGAGCCTCATAGCAAAAGTCCGCACTCAGGTATTTTCGTGATACTTTTGGATGTTTCACATCTTCCGTTCTAAAGCGAGTTACACTATCAGAAAATAAAACTCCGCCTTTACATGGAAGTATGCGATCCCATGCTTAAAATTTGTCTATTCAGCATGCCAAAATTGTGTAGAACAAAGTGAGTTCTGATAGATTGCGAATGTTCCCAATTCACCAGCTACTATAACGAGGCCTGTAGTTCAGGCAAATTAGTTAACACTCTTTGTTAGCCAGATGAAACATGCTCCAGATTAGCTACTGTCAATCTTATGCTGGCTAGGAAGACATAGCAAAGAATTAAAACATGGGCAACTGAGCTCCTTCAATGCTGTTTGCTGCCTGTCATTCATGCGGGTTTTTTTCCTGCGTGTCAGATCGGGGCGTTTGCAGCTCCAGACAGGATCCACTGGGCGCCGGGGCTCCCCAAGACCCGCAGCGGCAAGATCATGCGCAGGATCCTGCGCAAAATTGCCGCGAAGCAGCTGGACGAGCTCGGCGACATAAGCACTCTCGCTGACCCCGGCGTCGTCGACCAGCTGATCGCGCTCAAAGATTGCTAGGATGTAAAGCAGTTATGCGACTGTTTTTTCCCCTATGCGGTTATGTGGTTGGTAGAAGGTTGATTTTAGTGCTCGCTAGTCCTTTTAATCAGTGCGATTTTCTCCTGAGGCTAGTGAGCTGCAGCGTGGTGTAATGTAATGTTCTCTCCTTGTGTTTCACTTTTGTAAACTTGTGTATCACATATCCGTAGAGTTCCGTGAATGTATTGATTGGCCGAAGAAAAATACGTCAATAAAGGAAATGTCAACTGTGTTAGGTTTTTTTTGTAGAAACAAGTGGTGTTTTCTCAAGTCTGGTTTAAAAAAAGGGAGCGTGTACTGATTAAGCAGCTGAAAATGTCTTTTGCGTCGGTCACTTTTCCCAGGACCACTTGATCTTGATCCAACGGCCAAAAACACATCAGGGCACTATTCATCTTCAACCTCACCCCCTTCCTCCCATACAACCGCCTGCCTGCTCTGCCCCTCTGCTTGGCACCACCACCTGCGGCCGGCGGCGCTCTGCGCATGTCTCACGGCACAACCCTCCCCCCATCCCTTATGCTTTTTCTATGACTTGTTGGCTATGTGCATTTGGTTATGTAAAGGCCACATATTCACCCGTCGCAGTTGTGTCATTCGATATAACATTTGAATGAAAAAAGGCCCTTTATAAAAAAAATCACAGTTTATACTATATGAGCATCATGGTGGAAAATCGCAACGGGTGAGTGCACAAGTTCCTTCCTAGTCTCGGCGCACTAAATCTTAGCTCAACACAAACAAGGAGATATTTCGTGGAGGATAAAAACAATGAGGAGATAATGTACGCATGATGTTAAAAAAGGGAGATAATGTACCACCCGAGGTGTGACTCACCCTTCCAATGAAAACCAAACCAACGCACTATAGAGCTTAGCTTTCAACTCCATAATGTCCTACACATTCCCAAGCCAACAAACATATATATACCTTGCACTCGATGCCACAAGGATTCATGCACATCACGGTGTATGTTAGATATTGCCAACGCGCGTGAGCTCACACTCACCGAACACACAAATGGGGCGCGCCACCACCTGCCTGGCCACCTTGTTGCTCGCCGTCACCTTTCTGTTTGCCTCCGCCGCCACGAAGTCGCTTACGGCCATGCAGACGGACCAGGCGGGGACTAAGAGCGGGTCCACCCTGCCGGCGCACTGCTGCAAACAGGAGGAGAAAGCGGTGGCCAAGCCTCAGCTTGTTGTTGGCGATCTAGTGGACTTGGCATCAGCGGAGGAGCAAGGCCAGAAGCCTAGCCCTCACCGGAGTAACAAAAAGAAGATCCACCACCACCACCATGACGACGACGACGACGATGATGATGGTGGTGGTGGTGGTGGTGATGATGATGATGATGGCGGCGACGACGACGACGATGATGGTGGTGGTGGTGGTGGTGGTGGTGATGATGATGATGATGGCGACGACGATGACGACGACGATGATGATGGTGGCGATGATGATAATGATGATGGTGGCGACGATGATGACGACAATGGCCGATCCCACTCGGACCACGACTGTGACTCGGGCTCTGACTGTGATGGTGATGACGCTAACTCAAAGGGCAGGAAGAAGAAGCCCTCAGCTCCAGAGAAGAAGGGAGTCCTGGGAGGTAACCGGTAAGAAGAACGACAAGCTGCCTAAAGTGACAATATATATGGGCGTGCGAGCTTCCATCGCCCTTCAAGTCATTACTTGCTTCAAGATCATGAGAGCGAGCTTATCTTTAAACATGTATTAGCCATAAAACTCTGTACGCGCATGCACTTTAAAGTTATGTATCTGGCTATAGCCTACAGACAATGAAGTCCGCATACAAATAAGCGCATCACACGGTATTAAACTCTCTGTTTCTGAATATAAGATGTTTTGGCAGTTCGATCAAAGGTCTTGCATTTAGAAATGAAGGCAATGCCTACTATGTGCACGACCAACATCAGGGAGTTGTACTGTAGTGGCAACCGTGTTAAAGGAAAACGCCAATAAAGAAAAATGTCAACCATGTTACACTTTTTTTTATTTTAGATTAGAAACAGGGAGTGTTTTGTCAAGGCTGGTCTAACAAAAAAGGCTCTAAATAGATGTGCTGTTTAAAAAAAAAGTTTAAACAGTTTTTTTAGGGGTAGGTTTAAACAGATGGAGCAGCATGAAACAAAGCGAGTGAGCATACAGTACATTTTTTAGAACATGGTACAGACGCAGATGCTCATATATACTCGCATACACTCATCCCTATGAACACACACGCATACCCTATTATGAGCATCTCCGAGAGACTGAGCCGGCATATCATTTCAAGATTGACGAAGTCACCAGAGACGTCTCGACTGAGCATGTAGTGCATTTTTTTTTTGAGAATCGAGCATGCAGTACTTTTTGTTTAGATTTTTTTTGCGTCCAAACATACTTTTTTTATTGCTCAATAATGTTCATAGGCATACATCTCAAATTTGATGGGTTCAGTAGCCATACATGGCGTCCAAAACCCAACACAAAAACATGTTTGGCAAGGCTATGTGCCTCTAAATTTATCCCTCTACCCTCGAAAATGAAAGTACACTGATAAAACTGATTCAAGGTGGGGTTTATCTCCTTTACTACCGCAACATAATTTCCTCCTATTCTTTGATTGATGTCTCCAACCACCCCCTTGTTATCACATGCTATTTCCACATGCGTGAGTCCAAGATCCAGGGCCAGCGCCATCGCCTCCCGACATGCCAAAGCTTCAAGCGTCGCTGGGTCATTCATCCCCGGGATCTTCATAGCTGAGGAGCCTAAGTAGTGTCCCTGCGAGTCCCTGCAGACCGCGCTGATGGAGCCTTCAACAGCTGCCCTTGACACAGCTCCGTCCACTCTAATCTTTGCCACCCCGTGCGGAGGAGGAATCCAAGCTGGGCGTGACCTGTTTGGAGCTGCATGTAGCGGAGCAGCTTTCTGTTTTGGCTTGCACGCCTCCAACTCATGCAAGTATTTCATGATGAAAACATGTGTGGCTTGGGGACTTTGAAAAATATTCTCGTGCAAAGCTTGCCTTCTTGCATACCAGATGGCCCAAAGAGTGACCAGAACTTGAGTGAATTCATTGGAAGGGATTGTATCCATGGCCGCAAAGACCCAGCGTTTAGCATCAGGCTCCCTGATGCCGTTAATTGCCTCGACCAAGTCGGGGTTCTGCAGTGCCCACACACACCGAGCAGCATGGCAGTGTAGAAGGGAATGTTGCCAAGAGTCCTCGCTGCCGCATAGTCCGCATGTCGTCACCGTAGACATATTACGGTGATGGAGAAGGTCTGAAGTTGGGATAGACTGCTGGGCTAGTCTCCAGAGGAAGATTTTTATCTTTGAAGGGACATCTATCTTCCACAACTTTGACCAAGCTTTCTGCTCGCCTTCGGTATTGGATGGGTCTGCTCTGCCTTCTAGCCAGGCTTCTCGTCGCAGTTTTGTGGTGACCGACATCCGGTATGCAGAACGCACTGAGAACACTCCGTTTTTCTCGTGTACCCAGGACCAAAAGTCTTGTATATGTCTCGTACAAGCAGGAATAGACAGAATAGCTACTGCATCAGTCTGCACGAAGACGCTTGATATCATGTCACGATTCCATTCTGCGCTGGGAAGGAGCAGTTTCCCAACGAACTGCGGCGGACTGTGTATTCTGCTCACTATAGGACACATGTTATGTTGACGGGGTAACCAGTTGTGCTCCCAGATTCGTGTAGTATTTCCGTCTCTAATTCTCCTTATAAGTCCTTGAGAGAGTGTATCTCGTCCATCCAGTATTGACCTCCATACTTTTTGTTTAGATGAAAGCAGGCAGTACAAAGCTGCGTTTTCTTCCCCCTGTTTGAGAACCGCGTGAATGAATGCCAGGCCCATAACGCGGGCTGGGCTGGGCCGAATCACCAAAGAAAGCCGAAAGGTCCAGGTGCGCGAGGGGAACGAGCTGGTCTGGTCGACAGGAGCAGAACGGCGGGGGCGGAGACGCCGCATCTCCGGCGGGAGGAGGACAAAATGCCGCACCTTCTTCCTCCTCCCCCTTCCTTCTGGGCCACATTTCCGCCAGCACAGGAGCCACGCCACGCCGAGCACAGCAGGCTAAGGCGCGACGCCACGCCGACGGACGGCGTGGCGCGGGAGCGAGCGAGAGCTTCAGAGGTGCGTGCTCTAATTGTGAATGGACACAAGGTGTTTGTGATGTGGATTAGTGGAACCCATATGCCAGCTGCTGACCTGTTTTTCAATTTTCAATCCCTTAGTCTGACACACTGTCTCTCTCATATTTCTGTTAACAAATGTGTTGCACACTGAAGCATGGGGACAGGAGGGATGGCGGAGTGCTTAACCCACGCATAATCTTGGTGTTGTTCAGGGTTCACGTTCTCCTACATAAGTTTCTTATTGCTGGTCAGATGGCACTAGTTTAGTTAAGGGTTATACAGTATTACAGTATACTTTACGCACTTTCAATCAATGCGACAGGATGCCTTTTTTTCTTTCTAGTTAAGCGTTGTGTATATTTTCTAATGTGATTTGAAGTTGCTTTTCTACATGATTTCTGTCGGATTTCACAAACATTGTTTAGCCTGACACAATGAAGTGACCTACCTGATAACTCTGACTATTTTTTACTTCCATGCTTGTGCTTATAAAAAACTCCATAGTAACTAGGAGTAAGAGACACATTGCATGCAAAATTAAGATAATACTATATGTTAGCCCAAATGACAGACTAGTAATTCTAGTCTAAGGGGGACAGAATATCTGGCCCGAGTAGCACACACACCAGTGAAGCACTAGTACACACACGAACAGAGGATACACGAGCAGTGTGAGCTGAAGTGCTCCTGTATTATACTGTACTACTTGAAGCTGGAGTGCTCTGGGGCTAGACTATGAGTTCTCGGGGAGCTGGCTCACGGACGCGCACACTTGAGAGAGAGGAGCACACGGTGAGTACTAGTTTTGTGAAGCTCAAATGGATTGCTTGATCTGTCTTATTTTACAACGATGGGATACATGCCCTTTTATAGGGTGTACTACCGACTTAAGCTGTGCAAAAACTTGCATAACTTGACAGTCAAGCCTATCATTAAATTTTATCCTGACATATTCTATCCTGGCAGCTTATCTCATCCTGTCCAGGCAGCTTATCTTGAATCTTGCAGCCACATGTTCACACCAGCTGCCTACTGCTGCTGTAAATAAGTAATACAGGATTTACTACTACAATATACATTCTACTCAGTCGAAATGACAATTGGCCTAGATTAAGAAACAATCGGCTTGGAGTTAGATAGTAGATAATTGTTAGTTCATATAACAAATCGTATGGTAGACCGGGAGGCCGTGCGTGGTACCCGTTCTTTAAGTATAATGAAATTTGGTTATACACTTATACAGCTATACTACCTGTTTTTTAAGCATACAAAATTTAGCTGGTTAACTTGCCTTCTTTTATGCATCTGAAGTTCTTGATGAGAATGGTCTTTAATACGAACATTTAGATCTCTCCATTTGCTGGAGCTGCCGGACTTGAAATACATTATCTATATTAAAACAAAGCTTCTTGTTCTTCAAGGCAAAACTACCAGTTTCTTATCCAGTATACAGTTGTAAAAAGTACCCACGGCATATACAGAGATTAGACTGCTAAGTACTAGCGTCCCTCTACTACTGTAATGCTCATGTTATTTGCAGAATTTACAGTATTTTCTGCTGCTCCATCATTTCCATTGTTGTTTTCAGAAAAATACACAGACTCTTTTGGAGGTGGAAGTGATATATCTCCATTCTCCAGAAAGGACATGATTGATGACACGAGTGGCCGCACATTTGGGCTGTCCTGAACACACAAAAGTCCAATATGGATGCACCGTATAGTTTCATCAGGTGAACAACTCTCCACAATTGATGAGTCAACAAAATCCTTTATGTTCCCATCCTTCCATAAGCTCCATGCCTGCATTCATCATATCTCATCCCTTCAAAGATGCACATATTTACTATACTTGCAGAAATTCGAACATGTCATTGTACTTACAGAGGCTATAATGCTGGGGAAGTCTGCTTTTAGGTGCACAGAGCTGGTCTTTGAGCCACTCACAATCTCTAGTAGTAAAACTCCAAAGCTGTATACATCAGACTTGACAGAGAACACTCCGTTCAAAGCATATTCAGGTGACATGTAACCGCTGTTTGAAGCATGTCCCAGTTAGGAGCACATAACATAATTTTGGTCAAGCACAAGAATAATGTATAAAGATCACTCTTTTTTTTTTGAGATGTATAAAGATCACTCATGCAGTATATCACTCACTATGTGCCAACAACGCGGTTGGTATTTTCTTGCTGCTGATCGCCACCAAATATCCTTGCTATACCAAAATCAGATATCTTAGGGCTTATTTCGGCATCTAATAATATGTTGCTTGCTTTGAGATCCCTGTGAATTATCTTCAACCTTGAATCTTGATGAAGATAAAGAAGTCCTCTAGCTACACCTTTGATTATCTCGAATCTTGTTGGCCAATTAAGCATTGATTTTCTTGTGGCATCTGCTACCAATAGCATCAATTGAGGGATGGCATCAGTTATTCTGGTTGATTTCATGACTTACTGAAATTGGCAATACGTAAGCAGAACATACCGAAAAGCATGGCATCCAGACTTCTGTTAGGTAAGTATTCATATATTAATAGTTTCTCATCTCCATGGATGCAGAAGCCGAGAAGTCTAACCAAGTTTTTATGCTGCAACTTCGCAATGAGTATTACTTCATTTCTGAACTCCGGTACCCCCTGGCCAGAACCCTTACTAAGCCTTTTCACAGCAATTTCTGTACCATCTTCTAACATTCCCTGGACACATCCATTTTTAGGTCAAACAAGATGGAAATACAGTTATGTTCGTCGATAAGATAAAAATTCACGTTACCTTGTAAACACTGCCAAAACCTCCATGTCCAAGCTTGTTGGAGTTAGAGAAATTGTTTGTTGCAAGTACAATTTCTTTGAAGCTAATAGAAGGATACTTTAAGTTTCCGTCGCAAAGTTCAAATGAAGTGCTCGAAGTTCCTGACATCAGCTTCTTCCAAATATTCTTGTTTCTTTGTTTGCCTATCAGGAACATTGATGCAAACATTATAATAAAGGAACATAGCACATAGAAATATGGAATAGCCTTGGCCTGCACAATCATGCTCAAGGGAAATACACGGAGAAAAGTATGGAACTGTGTTCTACCTCCCAAATAGCAGATCCAAACAAGGCACACCCATATGATTATGAGCAAGGTTGACACGATTGGCAGTGTAATTTTTAAGACAGTGCTCTTCCGCTTTTTATCTGCCAAAATTTAGTCTGTAAGCAATTATGATTTGAAGATTTTATAAATAGTTAGTTTCACAAGCCAAATACTTCTTGCTAACTCCTGCATGCTCATATTTTCATTCCGAATCCAGTTGCTGCTAATCTGCACCCTCCAATTGGATAAACTGTTATGTTTTCATATTAAAAATATTGTAGTGATTCACAGACAGCATATATGCTGCGCCAAACTGTTCCATCATATTGACATTATCAACTCTTTACCCTCTAATATTTGCCCGCCACTACTAATTTAAACCTTACTTGTACTGACATTGTAAATGGTACTAAGGGAGATATTACTGGAGCTCCACTGTTCCCATAAAATAGAGGGTATATCTACCAACGCAAGCAGAGAAACAGAGACAGTAAACTGTACCACTCAATCCATGAACCCGGATATAGAGGTTTTGCCCTTGTCCAATGAGCTTCTCTGTGTCAATCAAATCTCCGTTCCATAATAGGCACCTAGTTTCATCCCCATTGATATCCTTGGTGCTCGTATTGGCGAAAGCATACGCTGTGCAGGAGCAGTTGCTGGTGCATTCTGCTATGCATTCATCTAAGCTTATATTCTTGACATGCAAGGACTCATGGGGAACCTTCATGCTTGGCAAATTTAAGAAGCCATCCTGTTGACCACATCTTAGTGCTTCCATCCGGTGGCATCCCTGCGAAAACCTGTGTGCCGTCCAGTCTTGCTTGTTGTTTGGCTCAAAGCCATCAATACATTTGCATGTCACAATAGGCTGCGTGTTGTCGCAGTAACCAAATGGACCACAGTAACCAAATTTGTTGCATTCCTGTTTAGGTTCTGATCGCAGGTCAGTCCATTTGGACATGTTGCTATTCCAGGTTCGTAACTTCATCTTGCCTGAGTAGTCCATCTTCAGTAGCACTAAGGAGACACTTGGTTCTGGTAGTCCAAAGGAAATGTACACCTCATCATCAATAGTATTCAGTGTGAAGTGAATTGTGGACTTGACACTCTCGACGTACCGCCCTACTAACAAATAGTTATTCCACGCTGGACTTCGCCAGTATGGTGTCGAACCATTCCATGAAAAACGCCGCAGAAACTCATCAGGGTGTGCACCATATGAGAAGTTGCCCGGGGATGGGTCTTGGGTGTTTCTCCAAGAGACGAGCCGTTGTAGTGCATGCGTCTTGTGGGTGATCCTGAGGTTCATACCTGGAAGGAGAGTGTCGGTCGGGTAATCGAAGCTTTGCCATAAGATGATGCCCTGTGATGACCGAAGGATAAAATTCCCATTGTTATCAAGCGTGGCTCCTCCACCAGTTGCCTCTGACGATGAATTTCCTGCGGCGCTGATATTAGTCATCCAGAGAAGCTGGCCGTTGGTGTCTGACAGGGCCAGATTGGATCCGTTTGTGAAGGCCAGTGTTGCAGAAGAAGGATCAGCGATCGGCATAGCACGGTTGGCAACCCACACAACATTGTCTTTGGGTATGTTCTTGTACCATATTCCGACGTAGTAATGTTTTGTGCCGGAGCTGGACGGGGAGAAGAATCCCAGGGCGAAAGTGCCGTCGTCGGAGGTGATGGTGCTTCCAGCAGAAAGCGGCTTGTCGGGAAGAAGGCGGCTGCCGGATGATGCACAGAATGGGAATAACCAAAATGACCAACAAACAAGGCAGATGATTGTGTGTATGGGAGGGGGATCCATTGCTGTAGCGAACTATGGAACTGGGATAATGAAAGCAAAGCAGTGGATGAGTTGCCCTTGGACAATGCAAATCAGAACTCCTGGGAGAGGCAGAGTCAGTCAAGCATATTATTTGTGGCCCTTTTCTTACAGGAAGTTACTGGGAAAGTGGGAACCTTGGAAGTAGTCAAGGATATATATTTACTAGGAAGTTTGAAAATGTTGGGTTGTGGTTGTTATCATCTGGACTATGTCGGACTAGCCTTCTCAGCAAATTAGAATAGACATTTACTTTTTCTTTGAAGCGTGACTGCTTGGTTTTCTTGTTTGAATGTGCTGGTTGCTGGTACTATTTTAGTTGGATTACATATGTTTATGAACAGAGCAAACCCCTTGTTCTGGTTTTGGTATGTAAGCTTAGATGTCTGTTGTGTGTGAAACGAACCTATCTTTTGACCGTAATGCATATGAGATTGCAGTTAAATGTTAACATCAGTGGTGCAGGAAATTCCATGGTCTTCCCATTGGACTTGCATGTTTGACCATGTAAACTATAACTGGATAGGTTGTTAAGATTAAGGACACATTTTTTTTTTCTTTTGGGTTTCAGAAGAACATCATTAGACCCTGACTGGATGTACAAAGGGACCTTGTGCTTGTTTCTTAAAAATGTGAGGTCAAACTCTGTGGGTGGACTCACATATTTACTCTGGTCTTTGCAACTATAGAAGTTTGCGAGCTATGCATTTAAGTGTGCAGTCGTGCCCGAATTTGCGCCCCTAGCTTCGCAAGAAAGAGGGATTTCTTAGCAGTCTTGTGCAACACTCTGGGTGGAGTCACACATTTATCCCAGCTGGTCTCTGCAGGTATGGAAGTTGGCCAGCCACGCGTTCGAGTGTGTAGTCGTGCCCGAGTTTGCGTCCCTAAGCTTTGCAAGAAAAACGAAAATTTTAGCTGCCATGTGCAACTATGTATCTGAAAAGTATTCAGTGTCTTATGCTAGTCATCAGGCTATTGCAGATGTTCACAGTGCACTTCTTCCATCGCAAATGTATTACTCAGAAATGATTTTTCCACTGGATAGGAGGAGGGGAAGGCACGACCATATATACTCGTTGAGATGGCAAGGCTGGAGCAACCCTGTACAAGTTGCACGCCTGGGTATCACTGGAGCAGAGAACATATTTGGCCAAAGAAGCAAGAAGAGGAAGAATGGCTATGTAGTATGTGCACGGGTAACCCTGGCAGGAGCGGTTAATTGCCTACACTCTAGATGGAAAGCGCAACGGGTGAGTACATCTTAGTCGGGGCGATCCGACACCGACCACGATTCTGATTCAGAGTCTGGCCATGATTCCCACTCGGACCACGACTCTGACCATGACGACGATGATGACAACTCAAAGAGCAGGAAGAAGAAGCGCTCAGCTCCAGAGAAGAAGGGAGCCCTTGGAGTTAACCGGTAAGAATAATGCCGAGCTGCCTAAAGTGATCATGTTGGTGTGCGAGCTTCCTTCGTCCTTCAAGCCATTACTTGCTTCAAGATCATGAGAGCAAGCTTCTCTTTATGTGGTATAGGAATATTATTAAATGTAAAACTCTGTATGCATATGCACTTTTTAACTCATGTACTGTATGACTATAGACTACATACAATGAAGTCAACACAGAAATGGACGCGACACTCTGGCATTACCTGCTACGTGCACTACCAACATCAGGGGATCTGGTCTGTATTACCATCCCAGTGTGTTAAAGAAAAATGCCAACCTCCCCACAAAAAATAAACGAAAAACCTAACGCCCATACGTGTGGCATCATGCACATCGCCCACACGCCTCCATCACCACTCATTTTGTCACGTATGAACATATGACATCAGCAGAGATCTTTTTGGTTTTCGGCTTAAAAATGTTTTATCTCCTAATTAAAAAATCAAATTAAAAATCTGTTTTCACCATTAAATCCGCCTCGATGTGATCTTCAAAACTAGACCCAATGTTGATATGTTTCGACGAAAAAAAAATTCTCCAAAGTTGCCATGATGTTTACACTGTAGTTGTCATAGTGCTTAAACTAAAGTTGCCATGTGGCAATTTTAGATTGTAGAGCATGGCAATTTTAGTTTTTTTATTATGGCAATTTCAGTACTTTGACCATGAAAATTATTTTTTGTATGAACCATGGCAATTTTAAGTGCATGTATCATGACAATTTTAGTTTATGGTTCATTACAAGTCTAATTTCTTAATTCCCCGTTTTATAATATGTTAAATTTACTTTTAAATGTAGAAGAAAATAACTGAAACATATCATGGCAACTTCAAGTAAACATCATGGCAATTCATGTGCAATAGAAATGGCAACTTTTAATAAAAAAAATCGTCAAAATATATTGATATGAGATATAGTTTCGAAGATCTCGTCACGAGGGATTTAATGGCGAAAACGGATCTTCAATCAGATTTTTCATTTAAGAGATAAAATATTTTAAAAACTGAAAATCCAAAAAAATTCTCACACGCATGCATGCGGTGACCTGGCGCAGTCTGTGTGTTATAGGGCGTGTGGGCGGGTTTGGCTCCCACCACACGTGTGGGCGTTAGCGTTGTCCAAAATAAAATAAAAATGCGAACTGTCTTACGGTTTTGTTGTTGTTGTTGTAGAAACAGGTATTGTTTTGCAAGGCTGATCTAAGAAAAAAAAAGGTGTAAACATTTGTGCTGTTTCTGAAAACAAAAATGGTTTAACTTTTTTTTGAGAAAAAATGGTTTAAACAGATAGAGAACTGCGTGGAGTGCCAGGCCCATAACCCTGGCTGGGCTGGGCTGGGCTGTGCCGAATCATCACCAAAGAAAGCCGAAAGGTCCAGCTGCGCCCTCATCTCTGGTCGACGGGATTGTCTCAAAAAAAAAAAAAATCTCTGGTCGACGGGAGCAGAGCGGCGGGGGCGGAGACGCCGCATCTCCGGCGGGAGGAGGAGGGGGAGCAAATGATGGTGGCGCAACCTTCTTCCTCCTCCCGGCCTCACATTTGGCAGCCAGTACGGGCTCAGGCGGCAGATATGGACGGGAGCAGGCCAAGACGCGCCGCCACGCCACGCCGACGGCTTAGCGGGCGAGGCCGTCCGTCCGGGTGGAGCGAGAGCTTCTCAAAGGTGCGTGCTCTAAGCCATACGACTCTCTAGTTGTTTCTTGCACCCTATTTGATGCGAATTAATGGAAGAAATCTCGCGTTGAGGTTGTCGTAGATGAATGTTGCCCGTGAGCAGTGAGCTTAGAGTTGTGGGTAGAAGGTGTTTGCGGTAATGCCTGGAAGAAGAAACCAGCCACTGGCATGTTTTTCAGTTTTCCACAAATCACCAGTTGTCTTTTATCCCTTGAAAGGAACCTCTATGGTGCTCTGACTAACAGACATACTGGATGCAAAATGTCAAAATATACAATTCAACTATCCTTTTCTGCAAGTGTACAAAATTTCAATTGGTTGGTTAACTTGCTTTCTTTTATGCATCCAAAATTCTTGCTGAGAAGGGTCTTTAATGAGAACACTGAGACCTCTCCCATTTTCCGTGGGCTCCTGGGGTCGAGATACATTATTTATATTAAAACAAAGCTTCTTGCTCTTCAAGACATATACCAGTTTCTTATCCAGTATACAGTTGTACAAAGTACACACGGCACTGCTAGGCACTAGCGTCCCTCTAGTGCTGTAATGCTCATGTTATTTCTAGAATTCACAGTATTTTCTGCTGCTCCATCAGCACCATGGTTATCTTCTGCAAAATACATAGGCTCTTTTGGAGGTGGAAGTGATATATCTCCATTCTCCAGAAAGGACATGATTGACGACACGAGAGGCCGCGCATTTGGGCTGCCTTGAACACACAAGAGACCGATATGGACGCACCGTATAGTTTCATTAAGTGAACAGCTGTCCACAATTGACGAGTCAACAAAATCCTTTGTGTTCCCATTCTTCCATAAGCTCCATGCCTGCATCCATTCTTATCCCTTTCAAGATGCATATATTTACTGTACTTGCAGAAATTTGAACATGCCATTTTACTTACATAGGCTATAATGCTGGAGAAGTCTGCTTTTAGGTGCACCGAGCTGATCTTTGAGCCACTCACAATCTCCAGTAGTAAAACTCCAAAGCTATATACGTCAGACTTGACAGAAAACACTCCTTTCAAAACATATTCAGGCGGCATGTAACCACTGTTTGAACACAGAACATAATTTTAGTCAAGCACAGGAACAATGCATAAACATGATTGATGCAGTATACCACTTACTATGTGCCAACTACGCGGTTGGTATTTTCTTGCTGCTGATTGCCGCCAAATATCCTTGCCATACCAAAGTCAGATATCTTAGGGCTCATTTCGGCATCTAATAATATGTTGCTTGCTTTGAGATCCCTGTGAATTATCTTCAATCTTGAATCTTGATGAAGATAAAGAAGTCCTCTAGCTACCCCTTTGGTTATCTCGAATCTTATTGGCCAATCAAGCATTGATTTTCTTGTGGCATCTGCTACCAGTAGCATCAATTGAGGGATAATCAGTTATTTTGGTTGATTTCATTACTTACTGAAATTTGGCAAGACGTAAGCAGAACATACCAAAAAGCATGGCGTCCAGACTTTTGTTAGGTAAGTATTCATATATCAATAGTTTCTCATCTCCGTGGATGCAGAAACCGAGAAGTCTAACCAAGTTTTTGTGCTGCAACTTCGCAATGAGTATTACTTCATTTCTGAACTCCAGTTCCCCCTGTCCAGAACCCTTACTAAGCCTTTTCACAGCAAATTCTGTACCATCTTCTAATGTCGCCTGGACACTTGCATACTTTTAAGTCAAACAAGACGGAAATACAGTTATGTTGCTCTATAAGAGAAAATTCCACGTTACCTTGTAAACATTGCCAAAACCTCCATGTCCAAGCATGTTGGAGTTAGAGAAATTGTTTGTTGCAAGTACAATTTCTTTGAAGTTAATAAAAGGATACTTTAAGTTTCCATCACGAAGTTCAGTAGAAGTGCTTGAAGTTACTGACATCAGCTTCTTCCAAATTTTCTTGTTTCTTTGTTTGCCTGTCAGGAACATTGATGCAAACGTTATAGTAGAGGAACATATCACATAGAAATATGGAATAGCATTGGCCTTCGCAAACATGCTTGAGGGAAATACACCGAGAATGTATGGCACTGTGTTTTACCTCCAAAGCTGCAGATCCAAGCAAGGCACACGCATATGATTATGAGCAAACTTGAAACGACTGGCAGTGTAATTTTTAAAACATTGCTCTTCCGGTTTTTATCTGCCAAAACTCAGTCTGTAAGCAATCACGATTACACATTTGCTAAATAGTTAGTTTCACAAACCAAATATTTCTTACAAGTATGAGCTACATGCACATAGTCTCGACTCTCAAGCAATCTATTTCTCACATGAACAATTGCATCACGAGTATGGTAACATTTGGGAAATACAAAACTTCGGCTTGATACTTCAAACTAGGGCAGCCCGGTGCATGTAGCTCCCGCTTGCGCAGGGTCCGGGGAAGGGTCCGACCACTTTGGGTCTATAGTACGCAGCCTTTCCCTACATTTCTGTAAGAGGCTGTTTCCAGGACTTGAACCCGTGACCTCTTGGTCACAAGGCAGCAGCTTTACCACTGCGCCAAGGCTCCCCTTCCTTGATACTTCAAACTAAAATCCGGCAAAACATGTTTTGTTGAACTGGATGGAATGGTTGTCACGCCCAAGTTTTTTATGTAATATAGGCCCTGTTTGGTTCAGTTTTTATCGACAGATTCCGCTGCCGCGCAGCAGAATCTGAACCAAAGGGCGAACCCAACAGAATCCGATTTTAGAAATCCGCTGCCAAAATCTGAACCAAAAGCTGAAGCAGCTCAGGACGTGCTTTCCAAAATTTGATTCCGCTGCGGGCCAAAATCTGAAAAAGCTGTATCAGCTGGTTTGCCAAATGAGCTACATCTTTTTCACATCAGATTTTCCACAGCTGTTTTCCCACAACAGATTTTTCACAGCTGCTTTTAGAAATCCACAGCCGAACCAAACAGGGCCATAATCGGATGGCATAAATGACTTATGCCTGAACTTGAAGGTTTCCTTCTATAGGTATATCTTGTATATTGACATGGATTGTACGAACTTGTAGGAGCAACTACATTTTCTATCAATAGGAAATAGACAGTAACTCAAATTCAAGTTCAATGAAATATGGCTCGAACCAGGGTGCTATGATTGACATTCACTCTTCCGCCCATGTGAGTTAGGCTCACTTCCTATGCATTGACTGAGATCAGATATATATTGAATTATAGACTTTGGACCAACTGTGTTGGTGGCTGGCCAAATCTTTGCGGACACCTCAGGTGTCTGAAACATGTATTAGAGTCTGTTCCTTGATAATTATTCAGATAGAAATGCTTTACATGATCTGGGATATTGCCAACCCCTGCATGCTCGTATTTTCATTCTGCATCCAGTGGCTCCTAATCAGCACCCTCTAATTGGATAAGCTATTATCTTTTCATATAAAAAAAGATTGTAGTGATTTACAGACTGCATATATGTTCCACCAAACAGTTCCATCATAATGGCATTATCAAGTTCACCCTCTAATATTTCTCCGTCACTACTGAGTTAAACCTTTCTTGTACTCACATTGAACATAGAACTAAGGAGGTTATTGTTGGAGCTCCACTGGGCACACAAATAGAGGAGTATATCTAATAAAGCAAGCAGAGAAACAGAAACAGTAAAATTTACCACTCAATCCACTAACTCGGATATAGAGGTTTTCCCCTTGTCCAATGAACTTCTCCGTGTCAATCAAATCTCCTATCCATAATAGGCACCTAGTATCATCCTCATCGATAGCATTAGTTCTCATAGTGGTGTAAGTATATGCCGTACACGAGCAGTTGCTTGTGCATTCTGCTATGCATTCATCTAAGCTTTTATTCTTGACATACAAGAACTGGTCGGGAATCTTCATGGTTGACATATTTAAGAAGCCATCCCCTTGACCACATCTTAGTGCTTCCATCCGGTGGCATCCCTGTGAAAACCTGCGGGTCGTCCAGTCTTGTTTGTTGTTTGGCTCAAAGCCATCAAGACACTTGCATGTCACAATAGGCTGTGTGTTGTCACAGTAACCAAATGGACCACAGTAACCAAATTTGTTGCATTCCTGGTTAGGTCCTGAATACTGGTCAGTCCATTTGGAGCTGTTGCTATTCCAGATTTGTGTCTTTATCTTGCCTGAGTAGTCAATCTTCATTAGCACTAGTGAGACACTAGGTACTGGTAGTCCAAAGGAAGCGTAGATCTCATCACCAATAGTTTGCAGTGTATAGTAAATTGTGGACTTGATACTCTCAACATACTTCCCTACTACCAAATTGTTATTCCATACCAGACTTCGCCGGTATGGTGCTGAGCCATTCCATGTAATACGCTGCCGAAACTCATCAGGGTCTGCACCATATGAGAAGTTGCCCGGGGATGGGTCTTGGGGGTTTCTCCAAGAGATGAGCTGTTGTAGTGCATGCGTCTTGTGGGTGATCCTGAGGTTCATACCTGGAAGGAGAGTGTCGGTCGGGTAATCGAAGCTTTGCCATAAGATGGTGCCATGTGATGACCGAAGAATAAAATTCCCATTGTTATCAAGCGTGGCTTCTCCACCAGTTGCCTCTGACGATGAATTCCTTGCAGCGCTGATGTTTGTCGTCCAGAGAAGCTGGCCACTGGTGTCTGACAAGGCGAGATCGGATCCGCTTGTGAAGGCGAGTGTTGCAGAAGAAGGATCAGTTATCGGCATAGCACGGTTGGCAACCCACACAATGTTGTCTTCGGGTATGTTCCTGTACCATATGCCGACGTAGTAATATTTTGTGCTGGAGCTGGACAGGGAGAAAAATCCCAGGGCAAAAGTGCCATCGTCGGAGGTGATGGTGCTACCAGCGGAAAGCGGCTTGTTGGGAAGAAGGCGGCTACTGGATGATACATAAAATGGCAATAAACCAAATGACCAACAAACAAGGCAGATGATTGTGTGTATGGGAAGGGGATCCATTGCTGTAGCGAACTATGGAACTGAGATAATGGAAGCAAAGCAATGGATGAGTTATCTTTGGACAATGCAAATCAGAACTCCTGGGAGAGGCAGAGCCAGTGAAGCATTTATTTGCGGTGCTTTTCCCACAGGGAACTAATGGGGAAGTGGGAACCTTGGAAGGAGTCAAGAAGAGATATTTAGGAAGTTTGAAAATGTTGGGTTGTGGTTGTTATCATCTGGACTATGTCGGACTAGCCTTTCTCAGCAAATTATAATAGACATTTACTTTTTCTTTTAGGTGTGACTGCTGGGTTTTCTTGTTTGAATGTGCTGGCTGCTGGTACTATTTTAGTTGGATTACATATGTTTATGATTAGAACAAACCCCTTGTTCTGGTTTTGGTATGTATGCTTAGATGGTTTTTTTGAAACGAACCTATCTTTTGACCGTACACATATGAGATTACACTTAAATGTTAACATCAGTGGTGCAGGAAATTCCATGGTCTTCCCATTGGACTTGCATGTTTGACCATGTAAACTCTAACTGGACAGGTTAAAAACAGGGACAGATCAGCTCATTAAGCAGGACACAATTTCTTTTCTTTTGGGTTAACATCATTAGACCCTGACTGGATGTACAAAGGGACCTTGTGTTTGTTTCTTAAAAATGTGAGGTCAAACTCTGTGGGTGGACTCACATATTCGTTCTGGTCTTTGCAATTATAGAAGCTTGCCAGTTATGCATTTAAATGTGCAGTCATGCCCTCGTTTGCGCCCCTAGCTTTGCAAGAACAACTGTCTGAAAAGAGCATATCACCTGAAAAGGATGTTTAGCTCGCTATGCGTTT
The DNA here is from genome assembly GCF_002162155.2 of Triticum dicoccoides. Classification (NCBI taxonomy): domain Eukaryota; kingdom Viridiplantae; phylum Streptophyta; class Magnoliopsida; order Poales; family Poaceae; genus Triticum; species Triticum dicoccoides. Next base: position 616,862,357 of record NC_041390.1, on the reverse strand, counting down.
ATGTTATTGCCGATTTGCTCACAGTGCATTTCTTCTATCATAAATTTATAACAGAAATGTTTTTTGCACTGGAGGAGGTGAAAGCACAATCATATACTTGCTAAGATGGCAAGGCTGTAGCAACTCTGTATAAATTGCACACATGGGTACTCCCTCCGTCCGAAAATACTTGTCATCAAAATGGATAAAAGGGGATGTATCTAGATGAAAGCACAATCATATTTAGTTCTAAATACATCTCTTTTTATCCATTTTGATGACAAGTATTTTCGGACGGAGGGAGTAACACTGTAGCAACTCAAAGGTAGTTACAGCAGATATTCTTATGCTCAACTGACTGGGACATCGATCTGCAAGTTATCATCTGACCTTGTTTTGCTGACGCATATGGCACTAGAACTACCACTTGCTTTCTTCAGCGAATGTCCAGGGTACTGATAAGCTCATTTTGAGAAGTGTAAAACTAATAACTATGTTCATCTAGCACTGCAGCCATGGCATAGCTGACTCTCTAGCTTCCGAGATTGTTCCTGGCAACGGGCATGGGTTTACTGCAGACTGACAAGTGGTTATCTACCCTTTGTGTAGGATATTCCAAATGAGTACCAAATGACACGAGTCTACGGTGGATCTCTCGACCTATGGTGCTTAGGTCTCTCGATTGGGTACAGATACAAGCTAGGGTTTCAGCAAGAAAAGGGGATCGGGAGAAGGAGCCGGGAGGTGGGAGAGAAGATACACACCCAAAGACGGTCCGTTCTGTCCGGTGATCTATCGATACCCACCACATAGCACTCGCAGCTGTTAAGTACCACTCACTGCCTCCACTCCCGGCTGATGACGCGCACATTGGGCTTGGCACCCCTCCTGGGCCGTTCCGGTTAGGCTTTGGCAGTCACGGTAATTGCTCCGTGACGTTGCAGCTAGCTTCGTCACTATGTGGGGCCTGCGTTCGGGTTGGGGTTAGTTGAAATGTTTCACAGAGTTTGGTGGACGCAGGTACGGAACTACGGATAGGCGGTGGCTCTGCTCTACTAGCGCTCCATGGCTTGTAATGAGCTGATTTGACATGAATTGATGCTTAGTTCCGATAGTTGCTTAGCTGCCTTGTTCTATTTCGTTGGTTTTGGGGACGATTTGATGCCAGTTTGTTCGGGGACATGCATTTCATCGTGGCGTGCATCTGTAATAATGAAATATTATCAAGGTTCTATTTTCGGATCGCATTTGTTCATAAATTTTCATGTGGCTTATTTAATCGCTCATGGACATTCTGTTATATGTACAGGCCATGTGCGCTTGTGGAACTTCACATGCTTGTCCATATAAGTTAGTGCATTGATTCGTGCAGTGTTTGAGTCCACGACCATGTCAATTGCCGGTACTGGATCTGCCTCGTTTCATCTGCCCAACTCTGAATGCTTTTATGTAAAAAATGAATGCTCAACCTCACATGCTTATATGCTTGCTTTGGTTAATTTCGATTGGATGCTAGACTTCGCGTTGTGTCTGGGTTGATGTTTAGTTAGACTGCCGGTGAACATTTTTCTGCTGGACTCTTTATGAACATAAGTCCCCTCAGCTGACATTTGTCACATGGTATTGTTTGTATACAGATAGAGCACTGCATCGTGGGTGTCTGTCTACATGGATCTGTCCTTTGACCATCCAGTTGCGCTGTTTATCATAGCCCTATAACTCTGCTGGTACCCTGCTGCGTGATGAACCAGAAATCGCTCCTATCATGAACCGAATTGAGCAGTACAATGGCCGTTTTGCTGGAGTTCCTCACAGTATGATTCAGGTAAACCTGCCATGTCTTCTGGATAAAACTCTTCTACATATACCGAGTGCCGTTGCTGTCTTGATTACATCAGTGGAAAAGGCCTAAGTGCCCGTACTTAGCCTTTTTCTCTTGGCTTCTTTTGTCATGTTTAGATTGGTGGCGTATTTTCAGATGAAATGTTACTTTACCTCTGAAACTAGAACTAAACAGAGAACTCCTATTAATTTATCTAGTTCAGTCTATAGAAGCAGTTATATTAGCTCCACATGCCTGTTCAGTCCAGTGTCTTAAAAGTTGCAACAGCAACCCTTCGAATCTGCTTAGAAATCAATCCATTGAATGAGAGTGAATGTCTACCAGAGTGTACAATTGGAACCCAGTTGATGATATACTGTAGTCACACCTAACTAATTGAGCCATATAAATTATCAGAGGCCGTTCTTGGTGAGTTGGCTTCTGCAACATTAGTTGAGCTGAGAGATTATGTTACAATGTTACTAATATGTTTATATATTAAATAGTCTTCACTGTAACAGCAAAGCTTCTGTCCAGCTAGAAAGTTTGCACCCATCCATGTTAGTACGTATCATTAACTTGATAGAAGCACAAGTATGCATAACCCTCATCATACTGCAAAATTCATGCTCTTTAACTTTAACTAGTTGTTATACACCACAAAATGGCAATGTCAAACACATAACTAGTTTTCTATCTGGAACTGAGCGTGCTCAGCAACATCTTATATTATGGGACGGAGGGAGTACATGACTTACTCTACATTTTTACAATAACTAGATGACCCGTTGCGCCAAATGGCGCAAAGGCCGGCAACAAGCCAAGTATTGCAAGAGTGGTGATAGGAAAACTCAGTCATAGATCGAAATAATGAGTACTTACTGCTGGTTACTGTCTCTGTTCATGATTACTGTTTCTCCTGGAATAGTCTATGCTAAATGATAGTGCTATATCGCTTGGTTGGAAGGTGGACGCTGCCAGTTAGGGCATGCCTCTTCCTTGCTTAGCATATTTGTTGTTGCTGGTGAGTACTCGATGTTTGGAACACAGAAAGTAGTAAAAACAGATAATTATTGATAAGGGTGGCATTATGCATATTAATAGTTTCATGAGGAACAACAGCAAAGGTTATATAAGTAAAGTATAGGTGGTAGCTGTTCAAAAGCAGCAGAGATAGCATGGCCGAAAAACAGAGGAAGGTTTCATCCTATTACAGAGCTTGATTAGTAGTCCTTAGAATGCTAGATGATATTTAGATACGACCTTAGTTGCTGTCGATGGTTCATCTAAAGGCAATGCACGATGAGAACCAGGCGCTGCTTTGTGGTGACCTTGAAACGAAAGGCACCTTGAAAAGAACCATGAGATGCGGCCAACAAACTTCCCTACTGCAAACATCAGTTCATGCTCAGACTCTACATTACACATGAACTTTCACTATACTGCATGTAGAACTAATTCTTTGAAACATGTCATAGGACTTCATATCAACTCACAACCCAATAAAAGCCTAAATTTCAAACAACATCTCCATAAAAAGCAATAGGAAAATGTATAAAACCCCACGTAAAAGATTCTTAAAAACAGTATGAAGACAGTGGTATTACATTCAAGGAAAGCAAGACAAAATATTGATCTTGGAAGCACATTACATCAGCCTTGATATGATCTGCTGCGCCTCGGTGGCGTCGTCGATGTCTTTGGGGCAGTGCCGGCCTCGGCATCCAAGAGCGTCACATCGGCGGTGTCATGGACGGCCTCCATGCCATCCAGGGGCGATGTGGGCTGGCCAGCATGCGTGGGGGCAAAGGTCACGACCAGGATGCGGATCCATGGCGGCGGCGCCGCGGAACCCCCCTGCACACCTCTCCATTGACGCCGTATCCATGGTGTCACCGCCGCGGAACTCCTCTGCACACCTCCCCCTTGACGTTGTACGCCACGCCACAGCGCCTCCACGTCATCGAACACACCCGCCACGTAGCACCATGTGCATCCTCATCCACGGGGATGACAGCCCCGATCCAGCGGATCGACCCGTCACAAACCTCTAGGTCGCGCCGCCGACGCAGATCAACGTCGGCCGGTGACCCTCTCTCATCCACCGTCGCACCTCCTTTTCCTTCCTGCAGATCGAATCGAGTGCCGCCGCCACCATCAAAGATGAATCTGGGAGGAAGCGAGGAGAGGAGGAGAGGTGGGGGCAGGGAGGGGATGCGCTGGAAGCCATGGGCTGAGGGAATGTAGCGGCCAATATGTCTACATACAGCCATGAACGTGGAGAACAACCAATGGTTTACTGGCTGCCAGCAGCCAAAAACCTCGCTAAAGGAAAAGAATCGTTCGGTCCAACAAGCTCAGCGCACACGGTTGCTCTGGAATGGCGGGTAGTGTAGGCAGGTTTATATGTTCGATTTCAAATGGGTGGCAACATACGAATATACGTAGAAATATTTTAGAGTGTAGATTCACTCATTTTGCTTTGTATGTAGTCACTTGTTAAAATGTCTAGAAAGACAAATATTTGAAAATGGAGGAAGTAGTTTATACAAGAAAAATGTATATCTAGTTGGAGCACTAAAAAAAGTTGGTATTCCGTACATGCATAGGTAGTCTACGGTCGTCTGATCACTCACAAAGTTTGATGCTTGCTTGTTGACACATTAGCCCGTGAAAGTGTGAAAACGTTCGCGACTTTACAAGTTACAACAAACCACACGGACAACCGTTTTCTATGCAGCTCCCCTCACCCACTCGCCCAACCCCTACCCGTCTCTTATCCATTCCAGTGACTGAGAGTCAGAGGAGATGTGGCAGCGACACCGATCTGCTCGCGGCGGCCATGGCGGGTCTTGCGGCATGGGACAGCTGCTTCCGGCGTCCGACGGCAGCACGCATCCCCCAAAGCCCGACATGCTCAAGCTACGCGCAGCTCGTCCACCTTCCACTCAAAGCGACAACGGCGGCCGCGGAGGACCAGTGGCAGCCATGGCTGGTCTCGATTCGACGTGCCGCGGCAGGGCTAGGCGCGTGTAGGCTGCTCGGCATCAGCGGCCGACAGCGCGCACCTGTGCAAGGAGGTCCTCGTCGAAGAATATCAGAGCCGCCTTGTTCTTGAACTCACAGAGGAGCATGTGGTCGCCCTCTGGGTCCTTGTACTGGCGAGGTGACGAATCGGTGACCACGCTCCGGGGCGAGCGAGGCCGGGGTGTACGACGAGCCAAGTCGCTATCCTGGGCTCTGTAATTGGAAATTTCGGGCCGAGCGAGCACATCCGGTTGGTTAGCTGGCGCCTTGGCGGGAGCTGCTGTTGCTCCTCGCTGGGAACAACCACCATATCCTCAGGCGGCGGTAGCGACTCGTTCGTGTGCGCGCTGGGCCGGAGCGTCACGGGCGCCATCACGGCGACCACACCAAGCGCAAGGGCCTTGGGAACAGCCAGATGCCCCTACACTACAAGGTTTGCCTCCCCGTCCCATCTTATGTTGCTTCCTTTTATTTTCATCTGCCATCCAGTGTCCCGCAGATTGCAATTTTTTTTAGCAATCCTTTTATTGTGTATGTGCTCCAGTGTTTACTCATCCCCAATCGCGAATCCTAGTAAACTTTGTTTGTTTCCATTTATACATGCCCGATGTGGGGCTTGACCGATGCATGGCAAATTTTTATAGGACAAATTGGTTAAAGGTTGCCATGTGTATCCCTGATTTCTTATACAAGTTCGCCATATTATCTAACACATGGCAAATTTCAAAAAATGTTAGTAGTTGGCCATCTCAAAATTAGAGAAATGTTCTAAATAATGTGGCAATTTTGCTTTTCTATCAGGTAGTCTGATAGTTTATCATCTGTTGCTATGAGTGACAGAGTTTTCTGTTTAATTAAATAGCTAACATTTTTTCTGATAGACTGCAATATTATCTCTGATGAGAAGCAAATTGTTTCTTGTTATCCAAAAAAGATTTCCACCATGGCTATACAGTAATACAATGAATTTATTCGTTGCTACAAAGAGAAATGTCCAACACTGTCAATTTTTGCATGTCCAGCTTTCTCAGAAGATGGCATTGGGTAGTGTTCTTTCACGGCACTACTATCTATTTCATGAGGAACCACTTGGCAGATCTGTAGGATCGCAATGTTCAGCCTGGCTTCGATCTTTGATCTGGTATGTAACACCTTGTTCGTTGGTGAAAAAGTGCAAATTTATCCGAATTGTGCTGCTAAAACAAAGTTCTTGATATGAGCTACCTATAATCATCTAGCGCGGCTTATATAATTTTTTGACAGTAAGACTCATGGCACAGAATAGATCTAATACCTCTGTTTGGACAAGAAGCAATAGAGAATTAATTTGCTAGATTTGAAAAGCACAACCCGGTATTTTAGTGTTTGGTGAATTGATAGCATCATCACAAACACCATACAGATAGAGGTTTTTTGTCTAATTAGTCAATTAACAACATACATGAACAGATACACTGGGTGAAGTATGTGTGCATCACCCCTCTATCTAATACTCATCGCAAGCACCAAAATAAATTATCTTAGTTTTGTACAGAAATCCCAACTGATGAAGCGAGGATAAATTCCAAAAGCCAGTGTTGGCAGGAACTCCTAAACCACTAACCTGAAAAAAGCATATTCATATAGAGATGAGAGCCGAAAAACCTTTGGTCAAAATCAGTAGCAAAACTGTACAAGTACCTCTTTTCCAACGTAATAACACAACCATCACCTTTTGGAATTGATAAATAACGCATGCAAGATTTCACATTTGGAAAGGACCATTGGCCTAACAATGGTTGATTTTGTGCATCTTAGTCTTCCTATAATAGCTAAAAAAGGGTCAAATGTTGATCTATCGCTGCGAAAGGAACGTGGTTCTTCTATGATACTCAAAAACTCAAGACCTCAGTTGTGGCTATCCACAAATAATAAGTTCTGGGCCATAAATAAATAGAATGTAGTGTTTACCATGTGAAATGGCAAGTGGAAGTTCTTTATATTGAAA
>NC_041390.1:616853182-616855373 GCF_002162155.2 Triticum dicoccoides | reverse complement strand
GAGTATTGTGGTGACTAAATTAGCTACAGAATATGACCCAAGCTACCACATTAGTGTATGCCTAAAGAATAGATCTGAAAACAAAGGATGATGAAGTCAAGTGTGACATACAGATCATATATCAATACCTAATATCTTATTATCATAATGCATCCCAATCCATGATAATCCCAACAACAGTTCAAGAAAATGGCAATCCTGTGTAGATAGTATAAACATACCCACTTCACTGTATATTTAATATCATGTGTTCAGCATATCAGTACCCAATAAGGCCAACAAACCTACATTAGATTTCTTTAGTATAAGAGCAGATTTTGCGAAGCTTCTTAAAAATGTGATAATGCCTCAACGGCTGAGCGCCCTACTTTTGGCAACCTTGTTCAAAGAATTAAAAATGATTCATTTTACTTTTATAGGAGAGAAAACTATCACAAAAGGAACACTAAATACCTAAAAATGATGTAGTTCTGCAACAATCATCAAGCTGTAGCATTTCCTCTGTATGTCAGCTATTCAGCACATCATGTGTTTATTTCTTTAACATCGGCCATGGGGTAGATGAAGGGGACCGGCAGCCGGAGCGAACCTGGGGAAGGATGAGGGGAGCCGATTAGGATGGAGAGCAGCAGGGCAGCGAGCTATTCGCCACCAGCTGCAGGTTTGCCCCCTTGGACCACACAAAGGCCACCGCTGTTTGTCTGTGCCTTCAGGCCAGGGAGCCGGAACCGAGGAAGATCCATGAGGAGGCGATGGTATGCAGCTCTCCTGATTCATGTTGTTGCCTGCACGCACCTCTCGGCCGGCCAGCCGGAGCGGCGACGTAGCGCGCCGTGGTATCTCGGGTGGAGGCTGGAGGGCAGTATCAGGAGAGATGGGTCTATTGGTGAGGAGCGGTTTGGGCACAGCCGTGACTGGAGAGACCCACGCCACGGGGGGCTTTTTATACGCACATAGATCGGTAGAGCCACGACACGGGATTGAACCAGAATTTTTGGGAGAGACAGAGATAGCCCGGTCAAAGCGGTGGGCGGTCAAAGAGGTGGAGGTCATGAACGCTCTAGAGAGAACAGAGAAGATCGTTACGTTCACACGTAAGTAGTTCTCGTGCGTCCCTGGTAACACGCGTAAATCATTAGAGGCAGTAAAAAATCCAAAAAACCCAGGTAAATCATACCCTGACGGGCCTAGTCTTCTTAGTATAAATGAACACAAAAGCACCAACAATTATATGTATATTCTCATCCCACAACAGCTAAAAGTACCCAGCTCTGATTCATACTGCTAGCGAACAAATTACGAGGTGCTTCAGATTTCTAACTATTTGAGTATGTTATGGGACCCATGCTCATCGTATAATTGAAATAAAACCTTAGGATACCCTAGAGTATTGTAGTCTCTTAAGTCACAATAAAGCAGATGGCCTTAGCATACCTTGTCACCCACAGCCATGTAACACTTGATTCCCAGCAGATGCTTCTACCAACTAATCAATGCGGTGATAAAGATTTAACATTAGTGAAGAGGAGATAAACCTTCACCTGAGCTTGAAGAAAGAAAATAGAATAGGCTCACCTTTGATCTGCAATAGCACTTCCTCAATCATGCAGTACACAAAACAACTTCTAGTTCATCGGTGAGCAAACGTACTGAAGCTCCTCAAAATATGAAAATGTTGAATTTTGGAGGGGAAATGTGAGTGTTGCCCCTGGAAACGTGAGCAGCCGTACTATCAGATATTGCCATACTGGCATAGCTTGCTATATGAGTTGTAGCGATGAAACAACCTGTTCATGGTGGTGTACAGTTGTGCCGCCTACACAAGATCAAAATGACAAGCTTTGTAAATAAATTTTCCCTTTGCAATATTCTAGTGCAAGAAAAATAGATGGTTCGAAGAAGTTGAATATAAATAGGGTTTGAGCAAACCATATATAACATAAAAATGAAAATGCAGAAGCAAACATGAATGGGAGAAAGAGATGATTCACCCCTTTCTTTTTTGTCAAGCTGCTCTTCCACAAGAATCTTTCTCTTCTTTTCTCAGATATGAAATTCCACAAGATTATTTCTCTTCTTTTCTATCTCAGATCTGAAAAAACACAAATTGAGAAATCAAAATCACAGAATCAGAGAACTGGGATATAATAACTGGGGGAGGAAGAGGGGGGAGGGGAGCAACAAATAGGGA
>NC_041390.1:616848630-616853160 GCF_002162155.2 Triticum dicoccoides | reverse complement strand
TGAGCAAACCATATATAACATAAAAATGAAAATGCAGAAACAAACATGATTGGGAGAAAGAGATGATTCACCCCTTTCTTTTTCGTCAAGCTCTTCCACAAGATCTTTCTCTTCTTTTCTATCTCAGATAAGAAATTCCACAAGATTATTTCTCTTCTTTTCTATCTCAGATCTGAAAAAACACAAATTGAGAAATCAAAATCACAGAATCAGAGAACTGGGATATAATAACTGGGGGGAGGAGGGGGGTGGGGAGCAACCTAGATTGGGGATGGTGATGCTGGACGACGAGCTTCTCCACTCCACGAGCATCGCCTGGACCTGGAACTCCTGCTACTCTGCTCCCACCACCCACCTCCATCCTCCTCTGCTCCTCCATTCCCACCACGAAGACCATGTTGCCCCTCCTCGCCCATGGTGGCGTTCCTCCTTTCCTTCCTTCTCTCTCCTCATGTTCTATCTTTCCTGCAGATCAAATCGAGTGCCGCCACCGCCCTTTGCCTGCAGGTGACCGCCGCCGCCACCGCCGGAGAAACTCGCCTCCGCACCCGCACGCCTCAGATCCGCTGGATCCGAGATGATGAGGGATGGACTGAGTGAAGGGGACGAGGAGCTAGGGGAGGCGGCTGTGGGGTGGAGAGGGAAAATGTTTAGGGTTGGAGACAAGGAGGGAGAGGAGAGAGCCAAGGGGGCGCGGGGCTCAGGATGTGCACGTCGAGCACGGGGCGGGCGCGGAGTGGCTGCCTAATCCCTCGCAGACAAGGGAACAACTGACCCAGCCAATCCATGTGAGTGCTGAGCCCACCAGTCATAGGCCAAGAAATTAATTACACAGTGACCAAAAATTACCACCAGTCAAATGATCGAACGACCAGGAGCCAAAGTCAAAGGAGATCGAACGGACAGGAATGATGCGCACGGGAAGGCCTCCTGAATGGCGGGTACTCTAGGAGGCTTTATATGTTAGATACTGGAAGATGCTTATCAATAACTATATACAGTTCTTATTCCATTCACACATATTTCTTGCCTCCTGATCATGGTATTGTAAAGGAGACTAAAGAGACAGGTTCTAGGGAAAAAAGTAATAGAGCTATAGGAAATAAAGTAACTCATTTAGGTATGACTATGGACAAGGCAAAGGTTTCAGAGAGAAATTGGGGAATAAAGCAATTTTCTCAATCTAATTACTTCAGAATCATCAGTATGAGAAAACATTGATACCTGCTACTACATACTGATCCACTTGCTTCTCTTCATGGAAGAGTACCATTAGTCCTCTGTCCATATGAAGCGAACATAATGGCCATCTAACATCAAATAATGTCTTCTTGAAACTGAAACATAGAAAGGCAAGTTTGAGGTAGAAACAGGATCACCCATGTTATCACAAAAAAATTAAGAAACAAAGAAAACGTCCAACAAGAGAAACTTGCAACCCATCCTAAAAATCCTAGAATCTGAATGACATCAGATTCAGCACAAGGCAAAGTATGTATCTTAATCTTATTGAACCAAAGAGAGTAAAAGAATAAACTTGGGAACATTATATACATAAAAAATATAAGTGTCGAAGACCACCGGTGCCATTCTCATCAGCATCGACCAATTTTGTGAAAGTAAAAAACATCAAACATGGGAACCGTACCGCCCATCCTAAAACTCTTGGAATCCGATACACGAAGAACATCAGACACATGACTGCCATACATCATATAAAAAATTAAGTTATTTTAATTACTGAGAAACCATGCATCTATTGCCAACAAAATTGGGGCTTCTCATGTACATCGGACCAACAAGTGCAGCTGCAATTTTAGAAGTATTTTGGTTTGACTAAAGCAAACGCTAGTCCTCGCACAAGACCCCTTCCAGCCTCATGCCTCAACCTAACACACCTTGTACATAATACATCAAGGCCCCATGAGCACAAAATAGAAATGAATATATACGCTAGTAAGACCAAAAATTAACAAAATACAGGGAGCTTAATCATATTGTCTTACATGCATCAGGATGTAAGATGCGGTGACCTTGGCGCCACAACCATGGAGACAGCCAGTCTGGACATGATGATGGCAGGGGTTCAGCAGCGAGAAAAGGAGGAGAGTCTGAAAAGTAAGCACAATTACTGATCATTTTTACAATTGCTGATTTAGATTCCGATTCATACTCTAAAATAGGAGGGCTAAATTTCTGTATTCAACCCCTATAAATAAACTACACAAGATGATAGTGAGACTGTGCGTAGAGAGCTAAATGTGCAAGATCGACATCTTTGCTAGTAAAAGACTTAGCATTTTCTTCTTGAAGAAAGTACATCTCTACTTTTGGACAAAAGAATGCAACACATACAAAGAATGGAAAATCGCCATCGAACAAAGGCCATGTTCCACCATTCAAGTATCTGAACAAACAAGCATGTGATTGGTAGCAGTAGTGAATAGTATGCATAGATGTGTAGGCAAGTAACAAAGATTAGCGAAAGGGAAACAAATTATCCAAAAGAAGAAAGGTTTTATATATTTTCAACGTACCCAGCTATAAAATCATATGCTTCTTGATTAACAAAATGAACACACAATTAAGTAGGCATAGGAGGTGCACAATCATGTACCGACAAAAAGCAGAGATGGACAGGGATCAAGTTCATCCATCCATCTTCAAAAAGAGTTCTGAGTTCCGCATATATATAGAGATATAGATAGTGGTGTTCTGAAAATAGCTCTTCTTAATTCTGCATTTCTCCTAGGTACATCTATAAGAAATGCAGAGTGAAGCTGATATTTCCTTTCTATCCTCACAAATATTTTATTTTCAAGCCAATAATAAATTTAGATTGCTACTATTATAATTAGAGTACTTATATCAGAGATATTATGGTATAAGCACTTAATAAACTGCTATCAAAGAAGCATACATGACATAAGGGGTATTTTGTTGCCTCAACAATTAAAAAAAATAGAGCAGTACAAATCTTTAAAGGAAAAAGGCAAACCGAACGTGCAAACAGTGTGGGTTCCATGAATTTGCACAGAATATAGACAAAGAAAAAGAAACTAAATTCAGACCACAGAACATGGCAAACCATGGAGAAGGAAAATCAGGAGATGCCAAAATCATTCAGCAATTTTGTCCCTTGGACCAAGAAGCAAAGACAATTTACTTATATACAGTATACGACCAAGAGCTTGCAGCAGGGTAATGAATAAAACAGAACTGCAAGTCTGCAAGAAAGAAGCATATTTACCTTATTAGTTTCCATTGGATTTCTAAGCTACAAAAAGTTGTTACATTAATGCTCTCAAGATTGGTAGGTTGTACCCTTTTCATAGTGTGGTGAAACTATAATTAAATGAACTTTAATTGCATAGCTCTTGCAAGAGTATCACTTCATGTATGACCAATTGGAATCCTTGCTCTGTACTTAATAATTCTGCACTCCAAATAGCTACAACCCTCTACTGAATTTTTTTAACCAAGAAGCAATAATGTGACCATAATTAATGGCAAAAAATGTTCATTGCTCGTGTTAGAAGGATAAAATAACTACCTTTGGTAGGTACTTCAACTATGAAAGATCATGTAATAATTAGTGATTTACCTGAGAGTAAAAGGGTCGCAAGTATATTCATTAACTGCCCTCGTACAACCTGCAAATTGATTATGGAATGAGTTTCTGACGGGAAATAGAAAACACACAACACAAAAGAACAGTAGGTACCTGACATAGCTCCAGCGTGGTAAACTTTTTTGAGTGCTTCCAGTCATCTTTGGTGTCTTACTCGTGTCTGGCCATTGCCCTGCTCGTCAAGGTCACCTTTGCACCACCAGTCACGGCAAGGCTCATGTACCAAGTATGCTCCAGCTGCCAACAGACAAGCAATGTTGCGGAAACCAATTGAGGCATTTTCACTAAGTAAAGCTACAAAACCATTTAGTAAAATCCAGTGGAACTATCCTACTACATGACTGAATCAATGAAACATAACAGGAGCTGCAGAAGCCACTCTAGATCTTTTTCACAAACCAAAGGTAGCATTTTAGGTACTAATTAACCCTGGGGCATATATTATCATTTAGTCAAATAACTGAATCAATGAAAATTGATAGGAAGAGAAGGAATGGGGGTGTTTCAGAACCATGGCTACACATACATGGCATACATCTGAAAAAGGGAAAATAAACAGCCTAAATACATACTTGAAGGAAACAGGATAAAATAAACTGATGTATGAACTGCAATGTGATGAGATTATTAGTAGACATGATAAACTACGTATGTACCAGTCATTATTTAATAGATTATGAATAGGAAGAGCTTGGAAACAAGGATGAAATTAAATCTGGAAAGGAAACAAGAATAAATCAAATCTGACTAAATCCACGAGAGTACATGTGAAGAGAGGGAGAGAGAGAGAGAGGGGCAAGAAGCACGTGATTAACTTTTGATTCATATGGTGTGCTGCCTGTGTGTAACAAGAAAGAGGGGTCGGAGAAGAGAGAGAGGGCACAAGGGGGAGAGGGGGA
>NC_041390.1:616835618-616848546 GCF_002162155.2 Triticum dicoccoides | reverse complement strand
TCCCACCCGCTCCAGATCGGGAACCTGGGAGAAGATGCGGAGAGGTAGGGGCCTCCCCGTCGCTCACCGGCACTCGCCGTCGGCCGCATCGATCTAGCCACCACCAGGACGCTCTAACTTCTTCCGGGGTCTCCTTTTCTTCGTCCAGATTGCGACCAGCAGCACCCCCGAGAGAGAGAGAGAGGGGGCTTGGGGAGGTTGATGACGAGGGTGGGCTAGGCCATGGCGGCAGGGAGGACGTGAGAGAGGAGGCGGAGATGGGCGGCGTGGGGCGAGGTGGGGCTTGGGGAGGAAGCGCGAGAAGAGGGAGGCGGCCGCGGGGGTCTCTAGGGTTCCTTTTACCCAGGCCACGATTGGCGAGGACGCGCTGCACACCTCGCGTACCAAAAACTGGAGAAAACTCACATGGGTCGCATGACCCCACAGCCAACGAGCCCCACCCGTCATCCTCTCTATAAGCTTACATTAATGTGAGAAAAAGCCAACGGTTGACCAGCTGCCAGCAGCCAAAAAAGTACTGTGGTGAATTCATCCTGCGGTGAAAAACGTCTCGCGCGAGGAGTGCCCCTGGAATGGCGGGTACTCTAGCATGGTTTATATGTTAGATATGTTCCAAGGATATTCAGCATTAAAAACGTACCAGCAAGTTGATCAACCACTCACCAACTTATTACAAATACCAAAAGTAGTGCATACAACACAAGCCACATTCTAATTTTGCTGTGAGACGATGTCCATGCAACAACAAAAAACTGCTCGATTTCTCATGTTAAGAGTTCTCCAAAAGTTCTTCCTATGTTTTTTTCGAAAATGAGGAAAGCCCTGGCCTCTTGATGAAAATTCTTTATTACTCAAAGTATCTTGGTCGAAAGAATACGAGTAATATAGTTGTAATTTCATAAGAACCCCGGAAGCATATTCATCCGTCGTACTTTACCTAGGATTTAATTCATGCAAATTTCTCCAAAATCTAGGGCCCTAAACTTATATTTAATTGCAATTGTTGTCACGTTGGCCTTCATGGGTTGGTGGCAAGTTTAATTAACATGGGTTGTTTTCTTTCTATGTCCTTGTTTGAAGTTATCTCGACATTCATGTATCGAGACTCCCGAGAACTTTGCCGAGAAGACCAACGTGGTGTGGGAGCCATCCAAGGATTTGAAGCACCTGAACTTGAAGTTGCTGGTGATCTGGGGGTGCGAGGATGAAGACAAGGTGACAAACTATGTAAGGCTTGTCATGGAACAAGCTGTGGGGCTGTTGATAATCAAGCTGCAGGGTGAATTGCCATGCAGGCACTGCAACGCCACCAACCTTGACAGATCCAAGGCGGAGAAAGCTAGCCGGCACCGGATTAAGGAGCGACTGGCGCATGGATCATCCTCATTTCTGGAGATAATTATCTGATATGTCAAGGAATGCTGGTAGTATCATAACGCTCACAGGCTTGCAGGAGCTAGAGCAATGACTCTGTGAGGCACATTCAGTAGTAATTTTGATTTCTAGTTATTGATAGCTTAAAAATACTTGGTTGGTGTGGACCTTCCAGTCTAGCTAAATTATGTGTGTACTGTCATCTGACCGCATGCTTTTCTCTTTCAGTTTACGGAGTAATTAATTGCCTATTTGTCCACCTAGCATATGCTGATTTGTTTGCCCTGGGATATTCAAATATTTGACTTGTTTCTTTTTTACTGGAAAAATTCCTGACTAGTCGTTGAGGCTCTCTCTTTTCAGAATGCGTCTTTGCCGCCTTGCCTGGACCCAAATTGTGGTCTTTGGGAAACATTCCAGTAATAGACTTTACTTTCTGAATTTATCACTATGACTGAATCAATGGAAGCGAAGGTGGACTGCGATGACCGTGTAGGATAAGAAAATTGTGTACCTTTTTGTTTCCATCTTATATGCTCAGAAACTCCTGCCGTATGCTCAGTTCAGCCAGGAGGGTCAGGTGTCATTCAAATTCTTGACGAGTTCTCTGCTTGGAATGTGACTGACTGAAAATGGTGCAAATTAAATGAGTTCTGCCCTTTTATATCTGACTGGAAGCCTATCACTGCAGCTTGATTCAACGTATTGTTACATTTAGCCAGAGATATATCTTCTCTCAAAGGAACACCAGAAAATTCTCCAACACGAGCATCTTACGTTGTTACATTGTTGAAAATCTTCGGTCGTCCTCCATCGTGCATAGTTGGAGTCACCATCATTCTATTGACTGTACCCCCAACTGAAGGAGCGCCAACAATATGCATGAGTTAGCTCATTGTTGCATGCACCAATGATGAATACATTCATCACCCATTAGTTCATCGATGGTTGGCACTCTTCTTTTTTCACGCCTCGAATAAATTTGCAGCTCCAGCAGGAACTTGTACCACATCAATATGCCAACCTGTGCCAGCGGAAAAGAAATCTCTGCTAATTGATTTTGGGATGATCAGAGGATTTACACTACCTATATTACATTACAGGGGAGGCAGATTTGTCTAGACTGTCCAGAGCCAACTAAAGAAACATAACTAAGCGCCCAGCTTGTATAACCTGTCAAGCAAAATTTCCTTTGCTTTCCGGAACAAATAAAGCCATCTAAGAGAGTAACAGGTGAAGCATAACAAAGTCCAAGTCCAACTCATCCAAGAGGAAGTTGTCATGAATATATATGTTTAGCTAATAACGCATGAAACTTTGTTACCAACAACAAAATGACTACCAATGACATGTGCAGTTCAGAACCAGTTGCTCTTGCAGGGGGTTTGGCAGCTGAAAACGGTGCGATAGGGAGTAATTGATACATTGTTTGGCCGGGAATTTTCGACTATATAATGTTGGCTATAGATAATGTGGCAACAAGATATAGCCATCAGTTGGCTCTATTATTGTCCTTGCCCTTGCTCTTATATGCATGTCGATTGGCTTCCACGGTTGCTTCCATGTTTCATTGTTTTTTATAATGTTTCATTGTTTTTAATAATGTTTCGTTGTTTTCCTGTATGTGGTTATGTGATTGGTAGAATGCTGATTTTAGTGTTCACCACTAGTGTCCTTTCATTCAGCGCAAGGTTTTTATGAGGCTAGTGAACTGACGTACGTGAGGTGTAATGTTCCACATTTGTAAACTTGTGTACCACATATTCCGAGAGCTCCATGAATGTATTGATTCACCGAATAATGGTACGCCAATAAAGCCAAATTGCCAATTGTGATACTCCCTCCGTCCTAAAATTCTTGTCTTAGATTTGTCTAAATACGGATGTATCAAGTCATGTTTTAGCATTATATACATTCATATCTAGACGAATTTAAGACAAGAATTTTGGGACGGAGGCAGTACGTTTTTATGTGTAGATATGCTAGACATACGTTTTTATGTTGGAGTGCGGCGATAATGACTATCATGGATTTGCAGAAGACGTGAAAGATCCAACCTCCTGTTGAAGGGTGGGTTGAAGTTGGCCCCAGATCTGGCATCGAAGAGGCTCGGAGGGCTCCTCCGACCAATGTTCCTTATCGGACTAGATCCAGCCTTCCGGGGTTGGCGGCTATCGTGGCTCGTTAACAGCACAGGGTGTGGACCAACTTTTGGTGCTCTCCTTCTCCAGTGGCGAAGGGCGTGGGTGCTTGATAGTTGTGGCAAGGGCGGTGTGTAGCAATACAACCGCTTGTATCCTCCTTTGTTTTCTGTTGCATGTATATATTTCATCTCTGTATCATTACTATTATGAATACAAGTACTGTATGCCTATGGGTGTACATCTTAAAAAAGAAAAAATGAAGGCGTAAACAGTTGTTCTATTTTTTTTCCAAAATAAAGGTTTAAACAGTTTTTTAGTGGATCTTTTTAAACAGTTGAGCAGCATGAAACAGAGCGAGTGAGCATGCAGTACAAAACTGCGTTTTCCCTTTTTTTTAAATAAGAAACAACTGCGTTTTCCTGAGAACTGCGTTTTTTTTTTGAGGAAATCCTGAGAACTGCGTGGAATGCCAGGCCCATAACCCTGGCTAGTTTGTTGGGCCGTGCTGAGCCGAATCACCAAAGAAAGCCCTTGGGCCCTGGTCCAGCTGCGCTGCGCCAGAGGATTGCCTAAAAAAATAACTTCTTCTCAAAAAAAAAAAACTGCGCGAGAGGAAGGAAGGAGCAGAACGGTGGGGGACGGAGCGCCGCATCTCCGGCCGGTGGAGGAGGAGGAGGAGAAAATATTGGCGGCTTGGCGCAACCTTCTTCCTCCTCCCCCACCCACTTACCGGCCTCACATTTGGAGCCAGTACGGGCTCGGGCGGCAAATATGGACTGGGAGCAGACCAAGACGCGGAGGCCGTCCGGGTGGAGCGAGAGCTTCTCAAAGGTGCGTGCTCTACATGCCAATTGAGCCATACAACCTATGCCCTTTGGCCTTTGTTACGGGATCTCGAGCCGAGGTGTCCTCGGTTGGTGCCCATGAGCAGTGAGCTAGAGTGGGCACAAGGTGTTTGTGAAAATGCTAGTGGCATATTTTTCAGTTTTCACAAATCAGCTTATCCTTTCAAGTTTGAATGCTCCCCTGAAAGCTTATTTCAACATATTTCAAAGAGTGGCACTACGTTAGTTGATCAATGTCTCGTTCAAGCGGCGTGTGGTATTTATCGGAAACCCAAAAAAGAGGCGACACATAACCTTGGTATTGTTAAGGGTTCACATTCTCCTACATAAGTTTCTCATTTCTGGACCGGTGGCACTTGCTTAGTTAAGGGTTATATTGTATACTTTAAGCGTTCTGGATCAGTGCTACAGGATGTCTTTTCTTCCAGGTAAGCATTGTGTATATTTTGATACAATAAGGTGACATATCCGATACCTTTGACTATTTCTTACTTCCATACTTGTACTTAAAAAATGTTCCATAGTAACCAAGACACAAATTGCATCCAAAATTAAGAAATATAGAGTCTTACTATCCTTCTTTAAGGATACAAAAAAAAAACTGCTTAACTTGCCTTCTTTTATGCATCCAAAATTCTTGGTGAGAAGGGTCTTTAATAAGAACATTTTGACCTCTCCCATTTTGCCGTAGGAGGAGTTGAAATACATTATCTATATTAAAACAAAGCTTCTACTTCTTCAATACAAATGCAGTTTCTTATCCGGTATACAATTGTAAAAAGTACATACAAATATGCAGAAATTAGACTGCTAGGTGCTAGCGTCCCTCCAGTACTGTAATGCTCATGTTATTTGCAGACTTGGCAGTATTTTCTGCTGCTCCGTCAGTACCATAGTTATCTTCTGCAAAATACATGGGCTCTTTTGGAGTTGGAAGTGATATATCTCCATTGTCCAGGAAGGACACGATTGATGACACGAGTGGCCGCGCATTTGGGCTGCCTTGAACACATAAGAGTCCGATATGGATGCACCGTGAAGTTTCATTAAGTGAGCAGCTCCCCACAATTGACGAGTCAACAAAATCCTGTGTGTTCCCATCCTTCCATAAGCTCCATGCCTGCGTCCATTCTTTACCCTTTCAAGATGCATATATTTTCTATACTTGCAGAAATTCGAACATGTCATTTTACTTACATAGGCTATAATGCTGCTGAAGTCTGCTTTTAGGTGCACAGAACTGATCTTTGAGCCACTCACAATCTCCAGTAGTAAAACTCCAAAGCTATATACATCAGACTTGACAGAAAACACTCCTTTCAAAACATATTCAGGGGACATGTAACCGCTGTTTGAACACAGAACAAAATTTTGGTCAAGCACAAGAATAATGCATAAAGATAATTCATGCAGTATATCTCTTACTATGTGCCAACGACACGGTTGGTATTTTCTTGCTGCTGATTGCCACCAAATATCCTTGCCATACCAAAATCAGATATCTTAGGGCTCATTTCGGCATCTAATAATATGTTGCTTGCTTTGAGATCCCTGTGAATTATCTTCAGCCTTGAATCCTGATGAAGATAAAGAAGTCCTCTAGCTACCCCTTTGATTATCTCGAATCTCATCGGCCAATCAAGCATTGATTTTCTTGTGGCATCTGCTACCAATAGCATCAATTGAGGGATAATATTAGCCATTCTGGTTGATTTCATTACGTACTGAAATTTGTCAAGATGTAAGCAGAACATACCAAAAAGCATGGCGTCTAGACTTTTGTTAGGTAAGTATTCATATATCAATAGTTTCTCATCTCCATGGATGCAGAAACCTAGAAGTCTAACCAAGTTTTGGTGCTGCAACTTCGCAATGAGTATTACTTCATTTCTGAACTCCATTACCCCCTGGCCAGAACCCTTACTAAGCCTTTTCACAGCAATTTTTGTACCATCTTCTAATGTCCCCTGAGCACTTGATACTTTTAGTTCAAACAAGAGGGAAACACTGTTATGTTGCTCTATAAGAGAAAATTTCACGTTACCTTGTAAACATTGCCAAAACCTCCATGTCCAAGCATGTTGGAGTTAGAAAAATTGTTTGTTGCAAGTACAATTTCTTTGAAGCTTATAAAAGGATACTTTAAGTTTCCATCGTGAAGTTCAACAGAAGTGCTCGAAGTTCCTGACATCACCTTCTTCCAATTTTTCTTGTTTTTTTGTTTGCCTACCAGGAACATTGATTGCAGACATTATAATAAAGGGACATAGCACATAGAAATATGGAATAACATTGCCCTGCGCAAACATGCTTGGGGGAAATATACGAGAAAAATATGGAACTGTGTTCTACCTCCCAAGTTGCAGATCCAAACAAGCCACGCACATATGACTATGAGCAAACTTGACACGACTGGCAGTGTAATTTTTAAAACAACGCTCTTCTGCTTTTTATCTGCCAAAATTCAATCTGTAAGAAAACATAATTTAAAGATTTGCTAAATAGTTAGTTTCACAAGCCAAATATTTCTTACAAGTATGAACTACATGCACATTGTTTCAATTCTCAAGCAATCTATTTCTCACATGAACAATTGCATCACGAGTATGGTAACATTTGGGACATACAAAATGTCTGCTTGATACTTAACATTAAAACGCGCACAACATGTTTTGTTGAACTGGATTGAGTGGTTGTCATGCCCTATTTTTTTATACACTATAATTAGATGGCATATACAACTTATGCCAGACGCGAAGGTTTCCTTCTATAGGTATGTATAGACATGGATTCTGTGAACTTGTAGGAGCAACTACATTTTCTATTAATAGGAAATATACCCTCTGTTCCTAAATATAAGACGTTTTGGCAGTTTAAATTGAACTGCCACAACGTCTTATATTTATCAACAGTGGTATTAGATTGTACACCAAATTCAAGTCCAATGAAATAGGACTCGAACCAGGGTTGTGGGACTGTACACTGAAGATGTGTTCGGGAATCCTCTGCTCCTCCGCCAGAGAGCGGAGCGGGCGGAGCACCCCTTTCGCCGCTCGCTGAAATTGAACTGCATGCCACTCCGCTCCGCGGCAGAGTTACAGAGCGGAGTGATTCCGAACGGCCCCTGACTCTCCCGCCAATATGAGCTAGGCTCACTTCCTATACATTGGCTGAGATTGGATATATATACACTCTGGAATAACTGTGTTGGCGGCTGGCAAAATGTTTCTGGACACCTCAATGTTTGAAACATGTATTAGAAGCTGTTCATTAATAAATGTTTCAGATGGAAGTGCTTTACATGCTAACTAACTTTATAAACATGATCTGGAATATTGTGAACCACCGCATGCTCATATTTTCATGCTGCATCCAGTGGCTCCTAATCTGGACCCTCCAACTGAATAAGCTATTGTCTTTTCGTATAAAAAAGATTGTAGTGATTCACACACTGCATATATGTTACACCAAACTGTTCTATCATAATGGCATTATTAAGTCTTTACCCTCTAATATTTGCCCGCCACTACTAACTTAAACCTATCTTGTACTCACATTGTACATAGAACTCTAGAGAATATTACTGGAGCTCCACTGGGCCCGCAAATAGAGGAGTATATCTAACAGCACAAGCAGAGAAACAGAAACAGTAAACTGTACCACTCAATGCATTAACCCGGATATAGAGGGTTTCCCCTTTGTCCAACGAGCTTCTCCATGTCGATCAAATCTTTGGTCCATAATAGGCACCTAGTTTCAACCCCATTGATAGCATCAGTGCTCATATTGGTGTAAGTAAAGGCCGTGCAGGAGCAGTTGCTGGTGCATTCTGCTATGCATTCATCTAAGCTTCTATTCGTGACATACAAGAACTGGCTGGGAACCTTCATGGTTGACATATTTAAGAAGCCATCCCCTTGACCACATGTAAGTGCTTCCATTCGGTGACATCCCTGTGAAAACCTGCTGGCTGTCCAGTCTTGTTTGTTGTTTGGCTCAAAGCCATCAAGACACTTGCATGTCACAATAGGCTGCGTGTTGTCGCAGTAACCAAATTACCGAAAAAGGCTCACGCCCCGCTTTATAGATAAAGCCAATGCCAAAGCCAACATCCACAAGGTTCACACCACCAAGGTTCACACACACACACAGTCCAGGAACAAACAAGCATCAAGGGTTAGTGCTGAGGGCACAGCTCAACAAGCCCAACACACACACAAAAAGCGGCACACACGCCGGGAGAGAGACGCCTCTAGTCGGGCTCCGGGGGAGGCGGCGGGAGCGGCGGAGCCAGGCGGAAGGCCAACGAACGAAGGTCGGAGAGGAGTCTGTCGATGGCATCCCGGTCCGGAGGGCGGCTAAGCGGCCGCCAGAGCTGCAAGTAACCACACATTTTGAAGATGGAGTCAGTCGCACGTCGAAGAGGCACCTTCTGAATGACAAGCTTATTGCGAACCGTCCACAACGTCCAAGCCAGCACCCCAACGCACAACCATCTAATATGTCTGTAGCGTGAAGGGGAGGCCTGGATTTCCGCAAGCAAGTCGGGGAAGTTGTTATTACACCACTGTCCCCCAACCGTTTCGCGAAAACACGCCCATAGGAACTGTGCCGTGCAACAGGAGAAGAAGATGTGATTGGCATCCTCCGCCGTGTCACATAGGGGGCACATCCCATCCCCAGGCCCATGGCGCTTGAGGACCTCCACGCCGGACGGTAGGCGGCCGCGGATCCATTGCCACAAGAAGATCCGGATCTTAAGTGGGAGGCGGATGTCCCAGATAAGGCCGAATGGCTCCGGGGCAACTGATGGGGCAATAGCCGCGTAAAGGGACTTGGTGGAGAAGCGGCCTGAGGAATCCAGACGCCAGGAGATGGCATCCGGAGAGTCAGCCACGTCCATAGGCAACAGGGCGATGTCCTGGAGGAGGACATCCCAAGCAGCCACCTCGGCAGGGCCAAAAGGACGACGAAACGCGAGGCGCCCTAAGTCAATAAGGGCCGCCTCGACCGAGACCCGAGGGTCAACTACAATGTCGAAGAGGATGGGGAACCGGGCGGCCAGGGGGGAGTCCCCTAGCCACCTATCAAGCCAAAACAAGGTCGAGGCGCCAGAGCCCACCGAGATGGAGGTGCCTATCCTCAGGACTGGAAGCAGCTGGACGACTGCCTGCCAAAACTGGGAACCGCCCGAGCGCTGGCAGAACGCCAGAGGCTGGCCACGCAGGTACTTGTTCCGAATGATAGTCAACCAAAGGCCTCCCTCCCCATTGGCAATGCGCCATAGCCAGCGGGTGAGGAGGGCGATGTTCATGCGCCGAGAGGACAAAATCCCAAGGCCACCCTGGTCTTTGGGTTTGCAGATGTCTGGCCAGTTGACCATGTGATATTTCTGTCTGCCTGCCTCGCCAGCCCAGAAAAATCTGGCCTGGTACTTGGCGATCTCCTGATGAAGGGTTTCATGAAGGCTGTAAAAGCTCATGAGGAACCACAGAAGGCTGGCAAGCGACGAGTTGATAAGGATCACACGTGCCGCCTTCGACAGCCAACGCCCTTTCCAGGGCTCAACTCGGTGCTGCATACGGGTCACCGTGGGGCGGAGGTCCGCCACGGTGAGGCGCGAGTCGCTAATGGGGATCCCCAGATAGGTCGTGGGAAAAGATCCCAGCCGGCAGTTAAGCCGATCGGCAATGGACTGAGCGTCCTCATCGGGGTAGCCGAGCACCATCACTTCGCTCTTGTCAAAGTTGATGGTCAGGCCCGACATTTGCTGGAAGCACAGAAGGAGGAACTTCAGGTTGGAAATCTCGAGGGCGGATCCCTCCGTCATAATAATGGTGTCATCCGCGTATTGGAGAAGGGTCACCCCTCCCCCTCCAACAAGGTGCGGGACCAAGCCTCGAATATGCCCCGCAGCCGTGGCCTTAACTAGGATGGCGGCCAGGGCATCGACAACCATGTTGAACAAGAACGGCGAGAAGGGGTCCCCCTGCCGAACCCCACAAAGGGTAGGGAAGAAGGGTCCAATCTCGCCGTTGATGTTCACCGCAGTCCGGCCGCAGGAGACGAGCTGCATGACGCAGGTCACCCACCGATCGTCAAAGCCCTTGCGAAGCAGGACTTCCCTCAGGAACGGCCAGTGGACCGTGTCATAGGCTTTGTGGAAGTCCAGCTTAAGGAAGACCGCCCTGTGGCGCTTCAGACGAACCTCGTGGAGCACTTCGTGGAACACCAACACCCCATCCAGGATAAATCGGCCTTGAATGAAGGCGGATTGGTTCGGGTGGGTAATAATGCCCGCAAGGAGGGTCACCCTATTGGCGTACCCCTTCGCCAGAATCCTAAAGATCACATTAATAACTGTGATGGGGCGGAACTGGCGGATATCGGCGGCACCCGGGACCTTGGGGATGAGGGTCACCACACCATAGTTAAGGCGCCCCAAATCCATGGTACCAGAGTAGAATTCCTCAAAGAGAGCCATGACCTCATGCTTGATGGCAGGCCAGAACGTCTTGAAGAAAGCTACAGGTAAACCATCAGGTCCCGGGGCCGAGGAGGGGTTCATCCCCCTAATGGCAGCGAGGACCTCGTCCTCACTGAAAGGAGCAACCAAGGCCGCATTGGTTGCAGCCGAGACTCCAAGCGCCCCCGACCAAATGTCGGGGGCAAGGCTAGCCCCACCACGCGGGGTGGGGGTAAATAAGGCCCTATAGAAGCCATCCACATGGAGGCGGATGGCCGCGGGCTGCACTAACTGCGCATCTCCATCCCACAGGCAGTGGATGGAGTTGCGACGGCGCCGGCCGTTCGCAACCGCCTGGAAGTAGGCGGTGTTTGCGTCGCCCTGAAGCACCCATCTCTGGGTGCCCCGTAGGCGCCAGTAGGCCTCCTCGTCCGTGTAGATGAGGGATAGCTGGTCCTCTAGGTCGTAGCGCAGCAGCCACTCATCCGAGGAGAGCCCGGTCGAGTCCGCGCGCGCATCCAAGGCTTGAATCGCCACAAGGATGGAATTCTTGCGCTCTCTCAGGTCCCGGCCAAGATTAGCCCCCCAACCCTTCATGAACTGGCGGGCTAACTTGGCACAAAAGTGCCAAGTATCGACCGCGGACATGGCGCGATGGGGTGCCGACCTGGCGAAGATCCAGCGGGCGACGACGGCCTCCCGGAAGCCCGCCTGGTTGAGCCAGAAGCTCTCGAACCGGAACCGCGGCGGGGAGGGAGGGCGCTCGTCAACCGTGGAGAGGAGAAGGGGGACATGGTCGGAACCAATCCGGGTGACCGCCCGGAGCGATGCCAGGGGGCATCGCAATTCCCACTCCGGGGAAACTAGGACACGATCCAGCACGTATTGTGTCGGAATAGTTTGCCGGTTGGTCCAAGTAAACCTGGCACCAGTCCGGTCAAGCTCACGGAGCCCCAGCTCCGCAATCCAATCGTTGAAAAGCTGCATCCGGGGGAAATTAACCCGGGAATTATTCTTCTCGTCCGGCGAACGGATGAGGTTGAAGTCGCCCCCCACCAAAACAGGATGTGGGGAGTTGGAGATCTTCAGCTGCAACTCGGCAAGGAAGGCCGGGGAGCGGCGGTGGTCAGCCGGACCGTAGACCGCAATGACCTCCCATTTGAAGTTCAAAGCCCGCTCGAAGATCTCCATGCTAACGAAAAACTCCCCTCTATCCATGCCGCCCACCTCGAAAGTGGCATCCTTAACCCCAAGAAGGATGCCACCCGAGTGGCCTGAGGTCCCGCTAGAAGGGAGCCAGTGCCACGCGAAGAGGTGGGGGCTCAGATGTTCCAGCTCCTGTAGGGTGAACTCGACTCTAAGGGTTTCTTGGATGGCAATGATGTCAATATGTTCGTCCCGGATGTACTCGATGAGCTGGCGGCGACGGCCGTCATGGCCGAAGCCGCGGAGGTTCCAGAAAAGGGCCCTCATCTAAACCCCCATCGGGGGGCTGCTTGACCCCAAGACACGAGAGGCGCTTTGCGCGCGAAGGGCGGCCGTGCGAGACCGAGTGCGACCACGGATGATCCCGTCGGCCACCAGAGGGGTCGGAGCTGGAGGCCGAAGCAGGCGGGCACGAGACTCGGCCAGCTTGCCGTCGAGGATCTCCCGGGCCCTGATGGCCTCAATCTGATCTAAAGGGGGCCCAACCTCCCCCCTGAAGACAATGGCCGAGTCGTTGGCCACCTTAGCAAGGTGGCCAAGGGGAGCGGCCTCGAGAGCAGAAAAGGAGCAACGAGAAGAACTGGGAGGGACGGGATCCACACCTGACTCAAGGTTCCGCACCGCGGCGCGGAGCTCCGCCCGCTCGGCGACGGAAGGAGCAGGAGAGTCGCCCGGCCGTGACGCCTCCAGGCGGGCGCTGCGGCGGGAGGACGTCACCGGCGTGGAGGAGGACCGGGGTCTCCTGGTGTACGCCACCGTCGGAGGGGGGTGCGCGGAGGCCGGGGAGGCGACGTCCACCGTCAGCGAGGTGGCCGGGGAAGCCGGCGAGGCGGGGGTGAGGCAGGCCGGCCCCAACGCGGGGAGGGGGGCGGGTGACCCCAGGGACTCCCCCA
>NC_041390.1:616824612-616832490 GCF_002162155.2 Triticum dicoccoides | reverse complement strand
AGAGCCATCAATGATGTCTCGAGTACAACATTCACTGCTTCCAGTTAGCAGTAACCAAATGGACCACAATAACCAAATTTGTTGCATTCGTGGTTAGGTCCTGACCACAGGTCAGTCCATGTGGACCTGTTGCTATTCCAGCTCGTGTTTTTATCTTGCCTGAGTAGTCAATCTTCATTTGCACTAATGAGACACTTGGTGGCGGCAGTCCAAAGGAAGCGTAGACCTCATCATCAATAGTTTGCAGTGTATAGTAAATTGTGGACTTGATACTCTCGACATACTGTCCAACTAGCAAATTGTTGTTCCATATCGAACCTCGCATGTATGGGGTTGAGCCATTCCATATAAAACGCTGTCGAAACTCATCAGGGTCTGCACCATATGAGAAGTTGCCTGGGGACGGGTCTTGGGGGCTTCTCCAAGAGATGAGCCGTTGTAGTGCATGCGTCTTGTGGGTGATCCTGAGGTTCATACGTGGAAGGAGAGTGTCGGTCGGGTAATCGAAGCTTTGCCATAAGATGGTGCCATGTGATGACTGAAGGATAAAATTCCCATTGTTATCAAGCGTGGCTTTTCCACCAGTTGCCTCTGATGATGAATTTCCTGCAGCGCTGATGTTTGTCGTCCAGAGAAGCGTACCTTTGGTGTCTGACAAGGCGAGATTGGATCCGCTTGTGAACGCGAGTGTTGCAGAAGAAGGATCAGTTATGGGCATAGCACGGTTGGCAACCCACACAAAGTTGCCTTCGGGTATGTTCTTGTACCATATGCCGACGTAGTAATGTTTTGTGCTGGAGCTGGACAGGGAGAAGAATCCCAGGGCAAAAGTGCCGTCATCGGAGGTGATGGTGCTTCCAACAGAAAGCGGCTTGTCGGGAAGAAGGCGGCTGCCGGATGATGCACAGAACGGGAATAACCAAAATGACCAACAAACAAGCCAGATGATTGTGTGTAGGGGAAGGGGATCCATTGCTGTAGTGAACTGTAGAACTGGGGTATGGAAGCAAAGAAGTGGATGAGTTGCCTTGGACAATGCACATCAGAACTGAGGCAGAGCCAGTCAAGCATTTTATTTGCGCTCCTTTTTCCACAGGAAGCTACTGGGAAAGTGGGAATCTTGGAAGTAGTCAAAGAGAGATGTTTCTAGGAAGTTTGAAAATGTTGGGTTGGTTGCTATCATCTGGACTATCATGGACTACCTTTCTCAGCAAACAGAATAGCCATTTACTTTTCTTTTCGGTGTGACTGCTGGTTTTGTTGTTTGAATGTGCTGATCACTACAATTTTACTTGGAATAAACCCCTTGTCGGTTTTGATATGTTACCTTAGATGTTTTTTGAAAGAAACTTATCTTTTGTGTGTATACATATGCGATCATGGGTCTTTATGTCAGACATCAGTGGTGCAGGAAATTCCGTGATCTTTCCTTTGGACTTGCTTTACCTAATGTTTGACCATGTGAATTATAACTGGATAAGTTAAAAACATGGACATATCACCTCATAAAGAAACACACATTTTCTGTTCTTTTGGGCTTCAGAAAAACATCATTGGACCCTGACCGAATGTACAAAGGGACCATGTGCTTGTTTCTTAAAAATTACATTAGGATGTGCGGTCAACCACTATAGGTGGAATAACGTATATAACCCTGTTCCCTGCAATTATAGAATTTGCCAGCTACGTGGTTGAGTGTGCAGTCCTGCCCGCATTTGCGCCCCTGGCTTTGCAAGGAAAATATAATTTTTAGCTGTCGTGTGCAACTACATATCTGTAAAGAGCGTATCACCTGTTTAGTGTCTACTCATGCTACTCATTATGTTACTGCAGATGTTCACGACTTCACGGCACACTTCTTCCATCGTAAATGTATTACTAAGAAATGATTTGTTTTCAATGTAGGTGAAAGCTCGACCATATACTCGTTGAGATGGCAAGGCTGGAGAAGCTCTATAAAATGCACACATGTACTAAGGGGGTTATTACTGGAGCTCCACTGGACCCGCAAAATAGAGGCTATATCTACTAGCGCAAGCAGAGAAACAGAAACAGAAACAGGAAACTGTACCATTGAATCCATTAACCCGGATGTAGAGGTTTTCCCCTTCTCCAATGAGCTTCTCTGTGTCAATCAAATCTCCAATCCATAATAGGCACCTAGTTTCATCCCCATTGATAACCTTGGTGCCCATATTGGCGTAAGCATATGCCATGCAGGAGCAGTTGCTTGTGCATTCTGTTATGCATTCATCTAAGCTTCTATTCTTGACATACAAGAACTGATCAGGAACCTTCATGGTTGACACATTTAAGAAGCCATCCCCTTGAGCACATCTTAGTGCTTCCATTCGTTGGCATCCCTGCGAAAACCTGCGGGCCGTCCAGTCTTGTTTATTATTTGGCTCAAAGCCATCAAGACACTTGCATGTTACAATAGATTGCGTGTTGTCACAGTAACCAAATGGACCACAGTAACCAAATTTGTTGCATTCCTGGTTAGGTTCTGACTGCAGGTCAGTCCATTTGGACATGTTGCTATTCCAGGTTCGTATCTTTATCTTTCCTGAGCAGTCCATCTTCATTAGCACTAACGAGGAGACGCTTGGTGCTGGTAGTCCAAAGGAAATGTATACCTCATCATCAATAGGTTGTAGTGTAAAGTAAATCGTGGACTTGATACTCTCGATATACTGCCCGACTTCCACAAATTTATTCCATACCGGACTTCGCCGGTATGGTGTTGAGCCATTCCATATAAAACGCTGCAGAAACTCATCAGGGTCTGCACCATATGAGAAGTTGCCCGGGGATGGGTCTTGGGGGTTTCTCCAAGAGATGAGCCGTTGTAGTGCATGCGTCCTGTGGGTGATCCTGAGCTTCATACCTGGAAGGAGAGTGTCGGTCGGGTAATCGAAGCTTTGCCATAAGATGGTGCCTTGTGATGACCAAAGGATAAAATTCCCATTGTTCTCAAGCGTGGCTTCTCCACCAGTTGCCTCTGACAATGAATTTCCTGCAGCACTGATGTTTGTCGTCCAGAAAAGCTGGCCATTGGTGTCTGACAAGGCGAGATTGGATCTGTTTGTGAAGGCGAGTGTTGCAGAAGAAGGATCAGCGATCGGCATAGCACGGTTGGCAACCCACACAATGTTATCTTGGGGTATGTTCTTGTACCATATGCCGACGTAGTAATGTTTTGTGCCAGAGCTGGACGGGGGGAAGAATCCCAGGGCAAAAGTGCCGTCGTGGGAGGTGATGGTGCTTCCAGCAGAAAGCGTTTTGTCGGGAAGAAGGCGGCTGCTGGATGATGAAAGCGGTTTGTCGGGAAGAAGGCGGCTGCTGGATGATGAAAGTGCACAGAATGGGGATAACCAATATGACCAACAAACAACGCAGATGATTGTGTGTATGGGAAGGGGATTCATTGCTGCAGAGAACTATGGAACTGGGATATGGAAGCAAAGAAGCGGATGAGTTTATCTTGGGCAAGGTACAACAAAACGCTGGGAAAAAGCAGAGTCAGTCAAGCATTTTATTTGTGGTCCTTTTCCCACAGGAAGTTTCTGGGAATCTTGGAAGCAGTCAAGGAGAGATATTTCTAGGAAGCTTGAAATGCTGGGTTGTGGTTGTTATCGTCTGGACGATGATAAACCAACCATTCTTTTAGATGTGACTGCTGGGTATTCTTGTCTGAATGTGCTGATTTCTACTCCCTCCGTCCCATAATGTAAGACATTTTTTGATACTAGTGTAGTGTCAAAAAAACATCTGACATTATGGGACGGAGGGAGTACAATTTTAGTTGGATTCCATATGTTTATGAACAAAACAAACTCATATGTTTATGAACAGAACAAACTCGTATGTTTATGAACAGAACAAACTCATATAATTTTAGTTGTTTCGGTTTTTGTATTGTTACCATGGATGTTTTTTTTTTGAAATGAACCAACCTTTTGTGCATATACATACGAGATTGTAGGTAAACGTGAGCATCAGTAGTGCAGAAAATTCCATGGTCTTCCATTGGACATGCATCACCTATTGTTTGACCATGTAACTGGAGAAGCTAAAAACATGGACAGATCCGCTCATTAAGAAGCACACATCTTATTTTCTTTTGGGTTTCAGAAGAACATCATTAGGCTCTGACTAGATTTACAAAGGGACCTTGTTGCTTAAAAATGTGAGGTCAAACTCTCTGCAATTATAGAAGTTTGGCAGCTACGCATTTCAGTGCGCAGTCGTGCCCACGTCTGCACCCCTAGCTTTGCAAGAAAACAGTTTTTTAGCTGTCTGAATAGAGCGTATCACCTGTTTAGTGTCTCCTCATTTATCTGAAAAGGGTGTATCACCTGAAAAGGATTTTTTTTAGCTGCCTATGAATTTATGTTATTGCAGATGCTCACAGTGCATATCTTTCATCATGAAGGTACAACTCATAAATGATTTTTGCGCTGGAGGAGGTGATAGCACAACCATATACTCGCTAAGATGGCAAGGCTGTGTCAGGACTCAGGACCCAAGTATGTGTTCTTTGAAGAATTCAACACTGCATCGTCGATTCAGTTAAGTTTGAATTTGAACGAGACAACTCTGACGCTCCTCCTGTCTCCGTACCCCTTCGCTAGTTATGAAGACCCAGATGGCGTCTGATCAGCACCTAACGGCTGCGAGAGCATCCTGTGTCGCTGTTGGCTTTCCGGCAAGCCTTCAGAGAGCCAACTACTCCATTTTTCTTTTCCTTCTATTTCCTCCAAGTTACAAGGTTATAAAGCCACATTCCTAGAACTCCCTGGGTATCTCTCTTGTATTAGGTTTTCCCCTTAGCCGCCAGTGTTCCTGGTTAGCCTTAGGTTCTTCTTGTATCACGCTAGAACCCTTGAATTCGTCCAATAAAGTGGCTAAGATTTGCGAGTTTCAGGAGTTGTTTCAGCGGATATTCTTACGCTCATACTATCGGGACATCAATCTGCAAGTGATTATCTGACCTTGTTTTGCTGAGGCATATGAGTGTAGGTAGCATTGTTCCTCGCCAACACCGCCAGGGTCCGTGGAGACGACGACCATCGCGAAAGCTGAAACAGATGTTGCTCAACGTAGCTGAAGGTCTGAGGTGCTGCTGTGTTGATCGGCAGATCATATCATTCCTATCAAGCTTGATGTTTGATGTGGGCATGAATGCTCGGGGAAAGCTTAGTTTGCTTTGCTGAGCCGTGGGTGATTTGTTTTCAGTACGGCCTTTTGCGCATAATGACATGAATCACCTTTATCATCCAACACATGATCTCCTTTGAACTTCTGGTAGGAGTATTTTTTTTTCTCTCGACGGTGTAGGAGTATTACTCGGTCACATAGAACTTTATATTGTCAGAGAAATTTTTGTATTGAAACTTGAAAATTCTAACAATTACAAATTCAACCATTCTTTGGAGCAAATTTTCGACTGCAATTGTAGTTTTTTTTTTTTGCTATTTGCTCATGTAGATGAATATTTGAAGTGACGTCCCTGGACGTGGATGCTGCAGCATGCCTCGCGCCGTAGCGTCCTCAGGGCATGTACAATGGTTGATAAGATAGTCTTATCTTAAGTCTTGCATGTAAATTAGAGATGACAAAAAAACATGTCTACAATGAGTCATTTCTTAGCCTTATCTTAAATAATTAGTTGTTCCTAAAAACATGGTGAGACAAATTGTGTTAAGAGATCATCTCTTGTCTTCTCTTAAATAAGAGAAGACAAGCCTTATCTTACGATTTCTCTCTCCTCCACTTCATCATTTATCCTACGTGGCACTCTTAAGATAGAACCATTGTACATGCCCTCATGCTGTAGGCCAGTCTTTTAACTAACCCGGCGGACTGCTGGGGCCTTTTGATAACTGATGTTTCTCTGCAGCCACATGATCAACATCTAACGGTCAGGATCGCCATGGTTCAGTATTTCATCCACAAAAACAGCACGCTCACATTTCAATAGGTAGACTGATCAACTGAAAATGCCCCATTATCATTCTAGCTCATGATCAAGTTGACAGACTTTGGAGTTCTGTACTAGCTTGTTAAACTTCTGCGGTAACTTTTTGGCCCAGTGACCATCGTCACATATTTCTTATCATTCTTGTTGTACTTATTACCCTTCTTTTTGAAGTTGGTATTTTATCGGACCTCATCTTTTTCTTAAACTTGTGGAAATTCTTATGTACCATTTGTCCATATTAGTGGTAGAAGTTTGCTCTCAAGTTCTGTTAAACACTCAAGATGAAAGATGACATCCTCTACTGAGAATTCACGTTTCTGATGGTTTATAGTAGCGGAGTTCCTCCAGGGAGGCAATTTCACAATTATGTATTCCGCGACAAACTTGTCCGGTAACTCACACTTAAGGAGTTCGAGTTCCTTAACGATGCATTGTATCTCATGAGCCTGGTCCAACATAGGGCAGTTCGCAACCATACTGTAATCATGGATCTGCTCCATAACATATATCTCGTTTCCAACACCAGTTGCACCTAACATAGCTTTGAGCGCATTCCACAAGTCCTTGGCAACCGCATATGTAGATATGTATCAACTAGTTTGTCTTTTATTACACTCAGAACGACTATGACAAAGACGATGGTGGCCTTCTTAAACACACCTTCTCATGTACAGGAGTAATTGTTCCTTCATGAGTTACACCAGCGACCCAAAACACCTTCATTGTTGTGAGCCAAAACTGCCTTGTAGCTCACAAATGATTAACGTGTTATGGGTCGTTGGTGGTACTTCTGAAGGGACGATTACTACCCAAAAGGACAAGGTGTTTAAAAGGCCACCAACGTTTTTGTCGGAACCGTTATGAGTGTGGGCGAAGACAAACTAGTTGACACATATCTAAATATGCGGGTTTCCAAGGACTTATGGGATGCACTCGCCATGGAGAAATTGCATGATTACTGGATGTTTGAGAACCATCTTGTATTGCAAAATGCTCATGAAGTCCAGAGCATCATTAAGAAGCTCGAACAAGTCCAGTGCATCATTGAGAAGCTCAAACAACTTAAGTGTGAGTTACCGGACAAGTTTGTCGTAGGATGCATAATTGCGAAACCGTCTCCTTCTTGGAGGAGCTTTGCCACTCTCTGAAACATCAGAGACGTGAATTCTCAGTGGATAATTGCGTCG
Source organism: Triticum dicoccoides (assembly GCF_002162155.2). Taxonomy (NCBI): domain Eukaryota; kingdom Viridiplantae; phylum Streptophyta; class Magnoliopsida; order Poales; family Poaceae; genus Triticum; species Triticum dicoccoides. The sequence continues at coordinate 616,825,320 of NC_041390.1, read as the reverse complement.
GTCATCTGAGTGTTGAAGAGAATTTGAGAGCAAAGGACTCACACGGTAAAGAGCTGAGAGCACTTCTACCGCCAATATGGTAAATAAGAATGCCCACAAATTTAGGAAAATAATGGGGTCCAACAGAATACCAACTTTAAGAAGAAGGGTAAGAAGAACAAGAAAAAGATAAGAAATATGGTTGCTTTACTTGCGGTGACGATGGTCATTCGGCCAACAAGTGCCCATAGAAGTTTAAGAAGACATGACATAACTCCAAATTTGTCAACGTAACCACGAGCTAGGCATCTGGTATGATAATTTATTTACTATATTGTCAGTTAGTCAGTCAAACAATTGGTGGATTGGAGCTCATTCTAAAATTTTCACTTTTTGACAAATCAATGAATTCAAAATCAAAAGAAAATTAAAAACCCAATGGAAAAGAGGAAAAAACAAGACAAAGGAAGCGCTCACACATCGTGTGCTACATGGGCCAGCCGGACGAGCGCCCGTTTGTGCGCGATTGCTCAACAAACTGGCGCATTGAGCATCAACTAGGAGCTTCCTCGTTTGGGTCCTAGTGCAGCAAAACCAAGGGCTTCTTGGATGATTCGGGCCAGTCCTGCTAGAGTTAGGGGCCTGCAATTCCATGGAGTCTCGCACTGCATTCATCAATTGCTCTCATGCGGTGTTTTGACGTTTGTTCATTGCATCGGATTGGTTATC
>NC_041390.1:616821520-616824186 GCF_002162155.2 Triticum dicoccoides | reverse complement strand
AATAGCATAAACCACCATAAATTAGAGTTATCAAAAACCACAAGAAATTAATTTCAACTAACCACCACACAAGTAAACTTGGGGGTATTAAAGACATTTCAATATACAACTCGTACCGTACCAACCAAAAATGTTGGACATCAGACCCTTAAGATTCTTCATTCTCTGAGCAGTTCCTCATATTCTATTGAATCTGCAACTGAAAAGAATTCGGCCTAAGGCCAACTTTCAAGAAATAAACGTTATAAACATTGGTGATGCCCTAAGCACGTATGACCTACATAGATGGCACGAATGAACAATAGTTTGCATCTCAATGGATCAAAAGAGCTTATATTAAATCATCCAAAAATACCTTCTTGCTTACATAGAGGTCTGATGATAAAAATAATAATAGTAACAAAATTCCTCTTTATATATAGTTGGCTTAAGGCTGAGCTATCTTCCTGGAAAATAATGGATCGGCTACTTAACTGAGATATTGACAAGTCTGATCTCGTATGCCAGTTGAATAGCCCACGTAGTCTGGTACATAGTTGCCAGAAATCCGGGTCGTCCGGGTCGAGGAACGGGGTCAAGGGTCGCGGGTGGACACCCCTCCGGAACGAGGATCGACTAGGGGTATACATCTTCGGAACGAAAATTGGGAACGTGGATCGCGATCCCAGGGGTTGCGGGTCGATGACCCTGGTACGATGGAGGGAAAGAAAGATCATTACGATCTGCAATGATGTATTTCCCAGTATTGCGAGGAGGAAAAAAATCCCGCCTGATACTTCACAAAATGAATACTACCTCCGTCACGGTTTAGAAGGCGCGTTTGGAAATTCTCTGGGACCTAGATGATTATCTATTGGTTATGAGATGGGCTAAAAAATAGCATTCACACTACGCATACATATAGAAATAGTATATCGAAGTACTAATTAGCTACTAGAAATAAATGCAATGCGCCCTAAACCTTGTCTATTGTGGAAACGCACGCAAATTTAACTGTGCCTTTTAAACCGTGACGGAGGAAGTACAAAATCAGGCCACACGTCAGACCTCATAGCGTGATTTTCTCATCTACCATTATTACTTTCCCACAAAGCGTCGCACAACTATCCCTAAATCCCCTCTCTATCGGTTCATCTTCAAACCACCAGTCCGGCATGGATCCAGCTCCAAGCCTCCCAGCCTCCACGGCCCCACGCTCTCTTGTTCCTCCTCCCACCATTCTTCCACCAGTCAAGCAAGGTCGCACCAAGTCGGTAGCGGGAGTGCGGGACGGGAGATGCCTCATACGGCAGTGGACAGCTCGAGTTCCGGCAGGCGAGCAGCGGATCCCGGTAGGCCGGCAGAGTTCAGTATGTTGTAGTGCGATTGCCTGGTAAGCATCAATTTCCCATAAACACGTACATGTTTCTGGCAATCCTGTATATCAATCTGGTTTATCGTCCATCGATCGGGGTCGTGACCCGGCAATCGATCCAGCTCGACCCGGCGTCGTCCCCGACCCTCGATCGGGGTCGATCGACCCCGGGACGTGGATCGCACCATCGACCCGCGAACCAGGCTACTATGGTCTGGTATACTCGGCAGATAATGGAGTACTAATTACCAGTGAGCAGCAGGCGACCGATTTCGAAGGAGACGTAGGCGTTGATGCTGGCATACTCGACCTGCTCCATCGACAGCAATGGCGCGTCCCAGTTGCTCGTCACCTCCCGTGACTTCGCGATGCGCACCCCCATCACCGCAAGCGCTATGTCTTTCAGCCCGGCCTGCCGCAGCTCCGGTCGCGGCCGGTGCGGTGAGTAAGCCGCCATCTCCCTCAGGTCGACCGCGTTGGACACCTCGAGGCTGTACTCAGCACGCAGGCGTTTCGCGTCGTCGGCGATCCCGACGCCGACGAAGGTGAAGCCGGAGAGGTAGAGGAAGCTGCACAGCGAGATGGGGATGCCGGTGCCGTGGATGATCTGGTACACGAGGCAGCGGCGGTCGACGCAGAGCTGGAGGACGGCGATTGGGTACTGCTCGGCGCGTCTAGTGCGGGTGGGGCGCCACTCGGCGTCGAGGCCGGCGACGCGGATCGGGGACCCCTGCACCTTCTCGATGAAGCGCTGGACGTCGAGGGACGAGGACGTCACGGTGGTGCGGATCACGGTGCCGTCGTCCATAACGACGTCGGTGTTGTATGTTTCCGCCATTAGATCAGGTTGAGGACTTCAGCTTCCTTTCTCGACAAGACGGCGCGATAGGATTGACTAGGGTTTGGGGTCCCTTGCTTGTGCCGGTCGTATCGTATATATAGTGCTGGTGTCGTCGAGATGAGCCTGGAATTTCGCACCATCGGCATGCATGCATCCCACGGTTGAGATAAAGGAGGAATGGACGCACGATTTCCGAGTATTCAGGGATCAAGGTAGGGAGGTTCTGTTAACAAATTGTACAATACGGATCCAAATGAACATACAAAAGGCAAGAATGAGCCACCTATTCATTAGTTACCTGATTTCTTCTTTTCTTCCGGTCGATATTTTAAGCCACTGTAGTGAAATCAAACGGCTCTGCTTCATCTTCCTCCTCCAGCTCGTCTCTTCTCCAGCAAGCTACCCCCACACCCACCACGATCGGCAGTCAGGATTCTTCTCCCCGCAAGCGGCGACTAGAGCTCGAATGTT
>NC_041390.1:616820224-616821272 GCF_002162155.2 Triticum dicoccoides | reverse complement strand
CACACACACCGGCGCACCCCTCACGAACCCTCTTCCTCGCCTCCGGTGACAACGACATGTCTTCCCCGCCCCTAGCGAGGTCATGGTGTGCCCTCACAGGCAACGTCCGGCTAGAGCATGTGATTAGCATGAGGAGAAACAAATTCTTTGCCAACAATTCCATCGACTAGTGGATCCTGGTACAACCGAACCAAGGCTTCTTGGATGGAGCCCACAGCCTGGACATAGTTATGGGTTTGGAAAGTTTTGCCTGTGCCAGCCAACAAGGGTATGATTGATTACTAACAGTCGAGAAGTGAAAGGTTTTTGGCACCTTCAGAAGTTGCAGTACCGGCTTTCAAAAAATAAAGCTTTAGAAATTTCAACTTTTGGTATTTTGAACTTTTGAATTTCAACTTTTGGTATTTTGAACTTTTGAATTTCAAATTTTCGTATTTTGAATTTCAACTTTTGATATTTGAACTTTTGAATTTCAACTTTTGCTATTTTGAACTATCAAAACTTCAACTTTCAGAATTTGGAGCTTCCAAAAATGAACACTCAAAAGAATTGAATTTTTAAAATTGTGAAAAACTTGACATAGGAATAAATTGCAAAAGAGAAACACACACGTGGGTCCCACCAGGATCTCTCCCGTGTGTGCGTCCAACTATTTCCGAGAGTGTGCTCCCACCCCACATGGGTGAACCCCTCTCCCACGTTATCTCCCAACCTACAACCCATATCCTTCCCCGATAGACTGCATGAATTTTCAGAAGGGATTAGTGGGAATTGGTGGGGGAGGGGGTGTCCGTAGATCATTTTGTGGCTACCATCCGTAGGTACGCCATTTGTACAGTTAGTCATAACAAACACTTGTTTTGAAAGCCTCATTTCTTTACCACAGTCACAACTAAAAGCTGCTAATCAATAATGTAATGCCCTTTTCTTGGTGGATGTCCGGTTTTTACACATGGGTGACCCCTCTCCCACATTATCTCCCAACCAACCACCCATATCCTTTCCCGATAGACTACATGAAGTTCAGGAGGGATTAGTGGGAATTGGT
>NC_041390.1:616762092-616819938 GCF_002162155.2 Triticum dicoccoides | reverse complement strand
TTGTACAGTTAGTCATAACAAACACTTGTTTTGAAACCCTCGTTTCTTTACCACAGTCACAACTGAAAGCTGGTAATCAATAATGTAATGCCCTTTTTTGGGTGGATGTTCGTTTGTCCATATGGGCGACCCCTCTCCCACATTATCTCCCAACCAATATCCCATATCCTTCCTCAATAGACCGCGTGAAGTTCAGGAGGGATTAGTGCGAGTTGGTTGGGGGGGGGGGGGGTTCGTGGATCATTTTGTGGCTACCATCCGTAGGTCTGCCATTTGTACAAACACTTTCAGCTTTGAGGAGTTGTGTATCGCATTTTGTTTTCATTTTTGGGAATGTCTTGTGTTTTGCCCCAGTAGATCTGTTATTTTATCTTTCGCACTTTGTGAACTTGTTTGGATATGGTTTTGGTTAGTGCTTTATATATAAAAGTGGGGCGAAAGCCTGTTTTGAGTGCACATTCACACTATGATTTGATTTCAATGTACTTAATTGTTAGTTGTTGAGAGATTGGCTCTCAGTTTCTTGTTGATGTAGTCATGAAGCAGTGCCATGTGTTTGCATGAAAATCGTTTGGTTCGTTCAAATTCCCTTTGAAATGCATGCGGTCATGTTGACGGTTGGATAGCCAGCTCCCGTATCACTGTCCATAGGCGCGTCTGCGGGCAAATACCTTGTCCGTTTTGGGTTCCTCGTTGAAGATACCCTCACAATGTTTATAACACTTGGTTTCCCTTTTTTGGAGAAGAAAGTCAGGAATCCCTCCCTTTCACAAGTAATAGGCCCAGCATCGTCACCCAGAGCCGGGCTACGTCCCGCGATGGGCAGTCAAACGGCCATGTCAGTACTATTTGGCTCGTTGCATAAGGCAATGGACAACGTATTGCAGAGATCGATTCCACTAGCACTAGGCAGGTAGGCAGAGGAAGGGAACAGAGCAACCATTGAAGCATTTTCTTTCTCCTGTAATTACGAGGCGACTCCTAGAGCGACTAGGGTATCCGCTGGTCAGCCGCGGGTCGCCTCTTCGAAGCGGCTGGGGTGGCTGTCGCTTTGCTATCCCAGGGCTGTATCTTGTGGCGTTGTCGCTGGTCTGTCTCCCCACGGCGTGACTGATGGCTGATGAAGTTCACAAGTAGAAGGATCAATTTTTCTTCTCTTTTTGCTTTGAACTTTAGAATTTCAACTTTTGGTATTTTGAACTTTTGAATTTCAAAATTTGGTATTTTGAACTTTCTCAGCAAACAGAATAGCCATTTACTTTTCTTTTTGGTGTGAATGTTGGGTTTTTTTGTTTGAATGTGCTGATCACTACAATTTTAGTTGGGACAAACCCTTTGTTTTGGTTTTGGTATGTTACCTTAGATGTTTTTTGAAACAAACTTATCTTTTGTGCGTATACATATGAGATCAGATGTATAGACCATCAAAAACCACTGAAGTAGGTCCTTTTTTCCATCATAATCCTCCACAAGCAAAGCCATACCTCTGAATAGCCAAGGCCCCCATGAACGACCTTCTCTGTCACATATGTATGCCGCGTGTGGCTGAGGGTTGAGTCGTGGGCTGGGACTTGGTCTCGACGGGCTGTCCCTGGGCTTGTAGTGGGGAGGTCGCTAACAAGAGGGAGGTGTTGGGAGTTCGCCATGGACGTGGAATTCGGCAACAACAATTTCGCCGGGGAGGGAGAGGAACGGCGCTAGAGCTGGATTCCTCGAGCTAGTGTGATTTTGGAGAGGGGGGTAGGGGAGGACGATGGAGCTTGCAGGCGTGCTCGGGAGTGCTTTAATAGCTGAGGCCAACGAGCGGAGATAAGGACAACCTTTGGAGGTGTCGGTGTGAGGCGACAACGGCACCATAGAGGCTACAGAGGGGAGGAAGAGCTCATCGGTGGCTCACCAGTGCTGTGCAGCCACAGCGGCGACGCGACGATGGCAGCAGGCGGGCTACCGAGCAGTGGCACAAATGCCCAGCCTCGGGCACGCGGTTCTCTGCTGATGTTCGGGCGCGCGACTGGAGCACAGGGGAGGTCCAGGGTATAATACCAGGGAGCACAGAGGGGGTAGGGGCAAGCTAGGGGAGGCGGATGGCGCGGTGTCGGGGTAGGGGTCGAGCGGCACAGGGGATGACCACTATTTTGACATGCCAGTCACTGCGTAGTGCCGCAGGATATGGCATTAAGAGGTCATATGGTTCGATTAGCACAGTAAAAATTTGTCAAATTGATCTTGTGCACGTCTCTTCATGTCATAGGAAGGTTATATATAGAAGCGGGAGATTTGACAGAGGAGCTACTTTCCGTTGAGATGAGAACTATAGAGACCTCAATTGGAGTTCCACCAAGAGTCGCCCTACAGCGAAGAACGGTTATGGTTCGGGAACAGGGGAACTCAAAAACGATGTATATGATGTTGAGTAAGGGCGTCTCTGATGGACACACTGCGTCACGTACAGTGCCATCGCCAGTGCTGATAACGGGCCAACGCTGGGAGGGAGGGAGGCGGCAGGAGCAAGAGCTCCGTGCGTGCATGTATACCTTTTAACAAGTGCTCACCAGCGGTATATATTAACATTCATGCTGCCAACATGGTGTGTACATAACTATCTTTTCTGCTCTATATCTTCTAACTGGTTGATCTCTTTGTTACTTAATTACAAATCAGTTTCAGGCTAGGCAATAGTGCTATGGTTTATACTATTGTATTTTGTTTCAAATTGATGACCATGGTATGTTCAAGCGGGAGTGAACCTGCCCGAACGCATGTTACCTCTAAGATAATATCATTTTGAGCACCGTTTCCATAAAAAAAATCTGAGTAAAATTCGCTTAGTCTGTAGTAGTAGAATACCATGCCAATCAGGATCCCGAAGTTCTACTGGAAGGGAAGGAAAGGACACAGATTATTAATGCCATTGCTGTGCATTGTATCCTCTCTCTCTCTCTCTCTCTCTCTCTCTCTAGATGCAATCAGTTTGATATGTATTGCCTAGGATGACCCAATCATGTGCAATCAGCCAGCGATTAGTGTTACCTGAAACATCATTTTAGGCAATTATTACGACAGGTGCAAGACTGCATTGCGCATTCGGATGGAATTGCAGCTGCAACTGTTGTAGACCGTGTCATGTCATGCTGGTCACCTGTGATGGCATGTGCCGAAGTGATTTGCGCAGCATGCTATGACGAGCGGCCTCCTCCTCATGTGCTCTGCTTTCACTCATTGCTCCGCCTGCCAACCAGCCAGCTCTCTTGACCTGGTGACCAACAAGTGAGTGGGTAGGCTTTCATCACTCAACTTTGTTGTGCTATTGTGATAGCCGAATCCGAAGTTTCAGACTGCTCCCGCTCTATCAAAGGCAGAGGATGGGAATGGCTTATGCAATTTTTCTTTGAAGTGTAGTAATATTGCCCTTCTCACATTTTCCTTGCTCAGTTTGATTTACATGTTCTTGCAGCTTTGGTTCTAATTATTTGTTGCCCATCATTGTAGATTCTTCATGGTGGGTGGTGCCATCAGTGGGACGCCTCTTCTTCTTTGTATGCCCGCATTCTCGCTGGCCATGGACTTCTTCTCAACCTTCCTGTGTCCTGAGAAATTGTTTATTTCTCTGGTTTCATCTAATTAACAAAAGTTCGTCACTTTAACAAAACTACTTTTCAAATCATTTTTATTTTTTTAAACCCCCCATATATTAATTAGACAAAACAAGATTCTTCGATCGTTCATTACAAAATTAGTCACACAGGGCCAAATACTATTATATAAAACACCATCGATCCTGCTATCAAAACTAGATTTTGCAATCTCGTGCGCCACCCTATTAGCCTGCCTATCAATCTTCACGATCTTGAAATCCTTTATAAGTTTTGAAACGCTCAGTGCCTCCATTTTCATATCCACAAGAGGAGACCTGTCGATGGATTCTTTTGCCAGAAAGAAAGCAACAAAAGCGCAATCAGTTTCCAAGACAAATGGTTTGTAAAGTGTAATACCAATGTATAACCCGGCGAGGGACGCACGAAGTTCTGCTTCATCCACACATGTACAGGACCGGATAAAATCCCATGATGAAACCAAGACTTCGCCCAAGTTATTCCTGGCAACAACCCCAACACTAGCAGATCTCATGCTCTCCAAGAAACGAGCATCAACATTTATCTTAATACACTCAGGATCCGGGGGCTCCCAAACCCGACGATCATTCGCGGGTGGAATAACACACCTCCAATTGTCAATCACCCCCTTATCTTTGGTGCTCAAGTCAACTTGCACACATACGTTTGCTAACGTGAAATATTTCTAGTAATTTCCCACAAAGACAACAGAGGCCGTTAATGTTTCTTTTCCTCTTTCAAAGATCAGATCATTTCTCAGATGACAAGCCCTTCGGAACGTGGATTAGCGGTAACCCCAGCTGGTCAAGCAAAAGAAGAATCCAGTCCAGCCCCGTACATCTGAAAAAGCTCCTCTCCAGAAATATTCTACACATCTCTCATGGCAAAACGGAAGGCACGCGCCTTAGGACAAGTCACAAGGGCATAGAAACTACTTTCATCCTCCACACCACAAATAGTGCACATACCTGACACCGTTTGGTGATGAGCAACTTTGTTTACCTGTGTAGCCAAGCTGTTGGACGCGGCTCACCAAGCAAAAATTCTAATTTTTTGCGGAACTTTGGCCTTTCAAATAACATCCCACATCCTCCTATCCTCATTAACGACAGTGCTGGACGTTCTTGTCTCGTGCTTACAATCCTTTACATTTAAGGCCAGTCTATACACACTTTTAACAGAAAACATACCATTTTTCTCATCGTGCCAAGCAATTTGATCACCCTCTCCGATAGACTGTATACGTAAATTTGGGATCTCCATCATGGTGATAGAACAAGTACCTAATTAAATTTTTATCCCATCATCTTGTTCTGCTCATGAATAATTCACACACCCATTTCAGTCTAGTACGGTTCTTCTTTGCTATGACTCTGAGGCCGAAATTTCTAGGAAGCCAGGTATCTCTCCAAATATTTACGGTTTTTCCATCGAACACTCTCTAGATGACCCCTTTTTTAACAGATCCAGGCCATGCATAATACCTTGCCAATTTACCGATGTAGACTGTGGGAAAGCAGTATCCGGTATGTGACCATTGGGATAGTATTTTGCCTTCAAAACCTTAGCACACAATGAACCTGGGTACACCAATATCCGTCGAGCCTGTTTGGCCAAGAGTGCTTGATTAAATAACCTAAGATCTCGGAAACCCATGACCCCTCACTTCCTGGCTTAGTGAGTTTATCCCAATCTAACCAATGAGTTTTCCTTCTGTCTTCTTCATCTCCCCAACATAAATTCCTTATAATCTGAGCCAGCTCATCACATAATGAGGCTGGAAATTTGAAGATACCCATGGCGTACACTGGGAGCGCTTACAACATTGCCTTGATTTAAGTTTCCTTTATACCGCTTGAAGCATATTTTTCAATCCAATCTGATGATCTTTTTAAAGCCTTATCTTTGGTTGACTGGAACTTACCAACCTTCATTCTAACCTCAGGTACTGGTAAGCCAAGGTACTCATCCTCAAAACCTTCTGCGGTAATATTTAGAATAACCATCGTGGCCACCTGATCTTCCATACTACACTTCTGGCCAAATTTAATCGAACAATTATCAGGGCTCAGAAGCTGACCAGTTCCCACCTCATAGGTCGACATAATATTTTTAATGATTAAGGCTTGATCTATGGATCCCTTGAAAAAGAGCAGGCTGTCATCTGCAAACAATAGGTGAGGAATACCTAGAGCTTGTCTATTCAAGTGAAACTCCTTTAGAGCTCCTTTATCACATGCATCCTTTAACAACAAAGAGAGGGCCTCAGCCACAAACAGGAACAAATATGGAGATAAGGGATCCCCTTGCCTGAGGCCACAAGATGGATAAAAAGGTTCCAACAACTGGCCATTAAAATGAACTGAAAATTTCATAGAAGTAACAAGCGTCATAATCCAGTTAATCCAAATTGACGCAAAACCAAAAGCCCCCAACATACTCTTTAAAAATTGTCAATCCACTCGATCATACGCTTTTGCGAGGTCCAACTTATATGCACAAAACTCTCCACGCTGATCTTTTAATGTACTCAACAAATGAATACATTCGAACGTAGTAAGTGCATTATCAGAAATTAACCTTCCTGGAATAAAGGCACTCTGAGTGGGAGAGATCATACCATCCAAGAGAGGTCTCAGTCTATTCACCAAGCACTTCAAAATAATTTTCTAAATTACATTGCATGGTCTGATTGGTCTGAAATGCTTGATGCACTAAGGGTTCTTCACTTTGGGAATAAGGACAATAGTAGTATCATTTACACCTACGGGCATAACAAATGGGATAAAAAACTGCTGAACAACCCTTACAATTTCCTAAATCATTTTTATCCTAGTGTTGTTTTATGTTATATGTTATCTTGAGACCATAGTATGTCGTCCTTAGACAAATGATGGTGATGATTGTTGAACAGTACTGATCATAAGAACATCTTAGTCTTTTAAGAGGTTGTTATCTTTTATAAGTAGAGATACATGTGAGTATGAAAATTGATGGTCTGCCAGAACTTTTGATGGTTTAATCTCCCTCTCATATCGTGATGCCTGACATCTCAGTCATTTTCAGATTGTGGCTGATGCCTACATGATGTTGGCCAATGTTTTTATTACTTTGAATCAGCTACCCCATGCACACCTTTTAATTTTATTTCATTTTCACTACTAATCTTTGGCTTCTTTTGTAGAGTTTTCTGCCTGGAATGAATTTATAGTAAATGTATCTTGCTTACGAGTTTTGAACTTCACATTAATTGATTTTATCCAATATACAGTAATTAGTGCATCAAGATAAGTTTCGCTAATTTGGCATGTTGAGGGGTATCTATGTTGCATGTTGGAGGAGGTTTCGTACCCTACCATAATCTCTTCGTTTGTTCTCTGCTATTAGTGACTTTGGAGTGACTCTTTGTTGCATGTTGAGGGGTAGTTATGTGATCCAATTATGTTATTATTGTTGAGGGAACTTGCACTAGCGAAAGTATGAACCCTAGGCCTTGTTTCAACTCATTGCAATACCGTTTGTGCTCACTTTTATCATTAGTTACCTTGCTGTTTTTATATTTTCAGATTACAAAAACCATTATCTACTATCCATATACTACTTGTATCACCATCTCTTCGCCGAACTAGTGCACCTATACAATTTACCATCGTATTGGGTGTGTTGGGGACACAAGAGACTCTTTGTTATTTGGTTGCAGGGTTTCTTGAGAGAGACCATCTTCATCCTATGCCTCCTCCGGATTGATAAACCTTAGGTCATCCACTTGACGGAAATTTGCTACTGTCCTACAAACCTCTGCACTTGGAGGCCCAACAACGTCTACAAAAAGAAGGTTGTGTAGTAGACATCAAGCTCTTGGCAATACACGCACTATCGACCCGTAAGAGCTCACTCTCATCTTCTCTGATTAAAAGTATGGTCTCCGTATTTTTTAATTCAAAGTATAATTTGCATTTACAATTTAAACAAGTTTACTCGTGAATGCAAATTGGAACTCGGAACTGATGTATTGAGTTGATTGATTAACGATTATTATGTATTCAATCAAACAGACAATTAACAGATTGAACTTCTTTTTATTTGCAGAATTGTTGCAAAATGAAAAGGAAGGGAGACATTGTATCTCCTTTTAATGCAACACGCGACAAAGAAGATGGTTTATCCTCTATTTTCATCTCCTTCTCCGGCATCGGTCGTGGCCATGGCAGAAGAGTGAAGATGATACATTGATACTTTCATGGCATTGAGAAGGCATGATACGTCTCCAATGTATCTATAATTTATGAAGTATTCATGCTGTTTTATTATCATTCTTGGATGTTTTACAATTATTTTATATTAGATTTATATCATTTTTGGGACTAACATATTGACCCAGTGCCCAGTGCCAGTTGTTGTTTTTGGTTGTTTTTTTTACATCGCAGGAAATCAATATCAAACAGAGTCCAAACACCGTGAAACTTTTTGTGGATTTCTTATGGACCAGAAGACATCCAGTGGACCAGAGCAGCACCTGGGGGGTGCCCCGAGGGGGCACAACCCACCCCTAGGCACGCCCAGGTGTGTTGTGCCCACCTCGATAGCCTCCTGCACCCCCTCTTTGCCCTATAAATCATAAAATATTCCAAAAACCCTCGGGGTAAACCTAGATCAGAAGTTCCGCCACCGCAAGCCTCTGTAGCCACGAAAAACCAATCTAGACCCCGTTCCGGCACCCTGCCGGAGAAGGGAATCATCATTCGTGGCCATCTTCATCATCCTGGTGGCCACCATGATGATGAGGGAATAGTCCACCCTCGGGGCTGAGGGTTTGTACCAGTAGCTATGTGTTTAATCTCTCTCTCTCTCTCTCTCTCTCTCTCTCTTGTTCTTGCGATGTCATGATCTTGATATATCGCGGGCTTTGTTACTATAGTCGGGTCATATGGTGTTTTCCCATCTCTATCTTGTTGTGATGAATTGAGTTTTTCCCTTTGACATTTCGTTGTTATCGGATTGAATACTTTTATGGATTTGAGAGCACTCGATATATGTCTTTGAAAGTGCAACTATCCCTGGGTGGTTTTGGTAATTTCTAACAGCATATAGCTCATTGAACTAATGCTCTTTCAAGATGATCATTTCGAAAAGTTCAATGATTGGCATGGCATGGATTAGGAATGTGGACCCCTCAAAATGCTAAGGACACATATTGGCTCAAGCTCAAGACTCTACATTTTATTTTAGTGATCCAAGATCACATTGAGTCCATAGGAAAAGCCAATACTATTAAAAGGGGATGAGGTGTTGCTTAATGGTTTACTTGCTCAAAATGCTTAGTGATATGCTCCAAAAGCCCTCAACCACTTTCTCATATCCACATATGTCCCAAACCAAAAGTCAAACTCGGCCCCACCGATTTGATCTATCCGGCGCCACCGAGTTCATTTGACATAGCCACTGCCAGAAACCCTAGTCAGTTCGGTCTCACTGATAGGGATCTTGGTCTCACAGAGATGGGATTGCAAACTCTTTGTTTCCCTTCGTAACGTTTCGGTCTAACTGAGATGAGCGATCGATCCCACCGAGCTCGCAATGCAAACTCTCTGTTTCCCTTTCGTAACGTTTCGGTCTAACCGAAATGAGAGATTCAGTCCCACTGAGTTTGCCTAACCAACTCTCTATTTGCCTATTACAGAAATTGGTCTTAACGATTTTATGTGATCGGTCTCACCGAGATTACGTTATGCCCTAACCCTAACAAAATCGGTCCCATCGAGTTGACATGTCGGTCCCACCGAAAAGCCTAATGTTCACATTTTGAACTAAATCGGTGTGACCGAGTTTCATGATTCAGTCTCACGAGTTTGGTAAATTGTGTGTAATGGTTAGATTTTGTGTGGAGGCTATATATACCCCTCCACCCACTCTTCATTCGTGGAGAGAGCCATCAGAACGTGCCTACACTTCCAACATACATTTTCTGAGAGAGAACCACCTATTCGTGTGTTGAGACCAAGATATTCCAATCCAACCACAAGAATCTTGATATCTAGCCTTCCCCAAGTTGCTTTCCACTCAAATCATCTTTCCACCAAATCCAAATCTATGAGAGAGAGTTGAGTGTTGGGGAGACTATCATTTGAAGCACAAGAGCAAGGAGTTCATCATCAACACATCATCTATTACCTTTTGGAGAGTGGTGTCTCCTAGATTGGTTAGGTGTCTCTTGGGAGCCTCCGTCAAGATTGTGGATTTGAACTAAGGAGTTTGTACGTGCAAGGAGATCGCCTACTTCATGAAGATCTGCCCTAGTGAGGCAAGTCCTTCGTGGGCGATGGCCATGGTGGGATAAACAAGGTTGCTTCTTTGTGGACCCTTCGTGGGTGGATCCCTCTGTGGACTCGCGCAGCCGTTACCCTTCATGGGTTGAAGTCTCCATCAACGTGGATGTACGATACCACGACCTATCGGAACCACGCCAAAAATCTATGTGTCTACATTGCGTTTGCTCCCTCCAAACTCCTCCCTTTACCTTCATATGCAAATGTTTTACATTCTGCTGCTATACTCTTAGACTTGCATGTGTAGGTTGATTGCTTGACTTGTGCTAAGTTGCTAAAATTTGCCAAGACTTAAAATTAGGGAAATGATAGATTTTTATTTGGTCAAGTAGTCTAATCACCACCCTCTAGACATAATTTTGATGCTACCATCTTGCATATGAATACTCGTGGTGACAATGGGGTATCATATTGATTCAGTTGATATGTGTTTTGACACTCAACTTGCGGATTCCCTCGGTGACATTGGGGTAATCTATGCATAGGGTTGATGCACGTTCTCGTCTTTTGTTTCTCTGGTAGAAATCTTGGGGCACTTTTTGAAGTTCTTTGTGTTGGATTGAGTATTATGAATCTGAAATTATTTGGTGTTATTTTAGTACGTACTCTTGGATAGATCGAACGAAAAAATAACTTCGAGGTGGTTTCCTACCCTACAAACAATTTCTTCTTATGTTCTCCGCTAGATAGGAACTTTGTAGTGATTCTTCATTGCACGTTGAGGGGTGGTTATATGATCCAATTATATTAGCATTCTTGAGAGATTGCACTAGCGAAAGTATGAACCCTAGGCCTCATTTTCAAGCATTGCAATACCGTTTGTGCTTCGTTTTATCAATTGCTACCTTGCTGTTTTTTTATTGTTCCTGTTATAAAAATCAATATCTACTATCATTACTACACTTTTATCACCATCTCTTCGCCGAACTAGTGCACCTATACAAATTACCATTGTATTTGGTGTGTTGGGGACACAAGAGATTTCTTGTATTTGGTTGCAGGGTTGTTTGAGAGAGACCATCTTCATCCTACACCTCCCACGGATTGATAAACCTTAGGTCATCCACTTGAGGGAAAATTGCTAATGTGCTACAAAACTCTGCGCTTGGAGGCCCAACACGAGTCTACAAGAATAAAGTTGCGTAGTAGACATCAAGGTGTTATCCTGACAAATAAGGTGTGCTATTTTCTTATGGAAATTCAGAAATTAAACTATGATTTTTCATATGCTTGACCTTATTGATCTATGTTTTCATAAATTTTGTACAATATGTTGGCATGCTTTGTTTGTGATGTATTTTTTTCCTATCCATTGGACCACCCTGACATAAAATCCTAGCTACGCCACTGCCCAACTTTGAGTCATAAAATCTGTCAAAGCTTATCTTCAAGCATGTTGATTTTGTGTATAAACAAAATTTGCAGCATGATGTATTGACTGGTGCACGGGATCCACGTGCTGACAAGTAATAACTGCTAAAATTTGGGTACATGTCACTAATGTTTGTTGTGCAGAGGGTTCTTCGGAGCCTTAGAAGCCCACTGCTCATGTTGTGATTATGCACATATACTATTTCAATTACCTAGCTGTATAGTGCTTTTTCTAGATTAGATTATATTTATAGTTTACTTGCTCGCCATATTGCATAAAAATACAAAAAAATGTAAAAGTTCATGTAATATATACAAAACCACACAGAACCCTACTAGCAAGGCATGACGCGGTTGGAAGGCTAGTAGCCACACAAGGTAAATACTGCAACATTACTACAAAAACCGGTTTACTGTTTGCTGATCTACATGCTTGTCATCAGTAGTAGGAATTCAACTAACACCTAAGAAATTCCCAACTTCACAGGAATGTGCTCAATCTTATAGCAATCAATTAGTTTGATGTCCAACATTCGACAATGTCACGAATGACAGGAACCAAACAAATTCAGTTTTCATCATAGTATTACAACTAATAGGAATCATACAGCTTCATGTTCATCATTCGACAGAGTTACAAATCATACATGGAAGCAAATAAATCCATTATTCTGCCATTCCCCATTATCACATACCCCAATAGTAGACGACCAAATCCAGTGTGCATGCAGCCATGCCATTTTGCGTTGTCTGTATTTTTAGAGTATGAGCACATCATCACTTCCCACGCAAACACGCATGAATCAACTAACAGTCAGCAAACAAATCATAAAGATAGCAATCAGGAACATAGCAGTAGTCCTGGCGGATAATACTTGCATGTCACACTATGTGGGTTCACATTTTCCCATACACACACACAAGATTTCAGCAACAGACTAACTCCTTCACACTATATTTTCTTCTTACACTTATTCTCCTCCTTTTTCTCCCAATTCTTTATCGCCCTGGCACGAATCTTAGCTAGACTGTGGTCCTTGTGCCTCTCTGCGTCCTCCCGCCCTCTTCTTCTTCTCTTTCTCCTCCTTTTTCTCCCCATTTCTTATCGCCCTAGCACGAATCTCAGCTAGACTTTGATTCTTGCGCCTCTGTGCATCCTCCTCCTCCTCCCTCTTCTTCTTCTTATCCTACTCTCCATCTTCTTCTAGGAAGTTAGTGAGTGTCTCATCACCCTTCTTCAGGAGATCATTTCCATACATATGCCGGAGTGTGCCACCAAATCCCATGATGTTGATCAGGCCTACTCTCACATTTCGTCGTTGGGGGAGAATACACTCCCACACCTTATCTGCCAAATGCAATCTTTTACTCGGAAAGTCTTCAATCTTTTTATCGCTGTTGATGTTCTCCTCAATGTGTCCTCCGGTGGCAGTGGTGTACCCACGCCGGGGCGTGCCACCAGCTTGGGCAGCAAACGAATAGGAGGACATCCACCTCCAGTGAGGCACCTCAAGCAGCAGTGCTGGCCGGAGGGGGGTGCACCGACAAACCACACCCCGCAGGCTCCTCTCCTGATGGTGGAAGTTAAAGGCTCCAGTCCTGCCACGCGGGAGGAGGAGGAGGCATCGGGGTGGAGCAATGGCAGATGTAGAGGGACACGCTCTTGGATTGTCGCCCGCGACGAGGGCTGTGGAAATGGCTCCCGCGAGCAGGGCGGCGAACCCAATGCAGGTCACGGCGAGGGGCACGAGACAGAGCCGGTCCAAACCATTTTGGGGCCCGGGCCGATTTAAATAATTATTATTTGTACTGAATTTTTATACTTATTTTAAACTGAGAGCACCATATTATAATTTAAATTAATATATTCTATTACTTAGTCACATAAGAATATTTTGAAATAATATATTCAGTGTTGCACAATTGTAATGTATATCATTGAAATTGTTGGTTCTACAAAATTTAAATTGTATGATTCACTAAATCTCTTTCTTGTTAAAAAAACCCTTCAACCTAACTTCTAGTATTGCATAAACTATATAGTGTATGTGCATATATTTGCATATCTATGTGTTTGTACATATTTATTTTAATATTATTGAATGACATGTTAGATATTTCTCAAACATATATACGGACAAATATTTTAATAGTGGTTTCTAGTATATACTAGATAACACCCCGCGGGTTGCTGCGGGATGTATGCTTGAAAAAAGGTATGAACCATTGAAAGCTAATTAGAAAAATTGTCACATTGCTATAAATATATTTTTACAAATAAAGAAATACGAAGAATGGGTTCCATTTGAAGCTAAAAAGTATGTTTAGTTTGAAAATACTGATGTCCCACAACAACAAGAAATGGAGGTCATACCAAATTAATGTATCATTTGCACTCATAAAACACAGCAAGCATATTCATTCTACTCATACAACACAGCAAGCATATTCATTCTACTTCATATCCCGAGAATGATACATATTTGAAAAGTTAAGGTTCCCTTGCGTACTAAAATCTCCATGTGGTTTGTCCACAAGCAAGTAATTCTCACCAAAGATAATTTACTAAAGCGACGTTGGGTAGGCAATACACTATGTTGTTTTTTTTATCATGACAAAACAATACAACACCTTTTCATAGACTGCCCTCTCGCGAAATTACTTTGGCGAATGAATCATATAGCCTTTATGTAACATCCCAAATTTTCAATTTGGAATGTTATACATTAGATCATCATTGCATATCATATTTTATTTGCGTTTGGTTTTGATCCTAGAATTTCTACGCAACTCAAGGACCCACGGAGAGAGTTGGGGAATTCATTATTTTCATATTTGAGTTTTCTCAAATTTTTAGAATAGGATCATTTGATTTTATTTATTTTATCATCAATTATTTCTATTACAAAAATATGAGAGAGGGAATAAAATGACTTTCCCAAAATAAAGAAATATTGAGGTTTTAATAATAAAATCAAATAAAATTTTATTTCAGAGTTTTTCGTTATTTTATTTGAATTTAGGAAAAATGTGCATTTTTCAAAATTGCATTTAGGCCCCCAAATAAATTTTCACATTGTGCGGCTTGATTTTAGAAGCCCGCGAAAAATTATTTCGGAATTTTTGGAGTCTGTTTAGTATTTCTTTTTATTTTTCTTCTGCGCGTAATTATTAAAAAAACGAACCGACCTAGGGCCGTGTCCGACTAGGACTCCCGGCCCGTTAGGCTATATAACCCGGGGTAGAGGCCCAGCCAAACCCTAGCCCCGCCCCAAGGCGCCCCAGCCCCGCCGCCACCCCGCCGCCGCCGCGCCACCTTGCCGCCGCCGCACACCGCCCGAGGTCCGCCGCCGCCTCATTTTCCGCGCCGATTTTTTAGTTTTTTTTCGAAAAACGTTTGGTTTTTCCGTCGGTTTTTTTACATTCGTTTTTTTAAATAGATTGGTTTTTCCGGTTTATTTAATTAGCGAGCGTTCGTCCGTTCATTCGTTCCAACGAGCGTTCGTCGTTTTTCTTTTTCTCGTATTTAATCCGCGATTTTTCTTATCACGATTCCTGATCCGATTTTCGTTTTAGTAATACTTTTTGCTCGTTTATCGGAATCAGGCGATTCAAGCACCTAGAGTTTCGTCTCGAAACCCTCTATCCGTTTAATCAACTTAAATAAGTTTTTTCTACTGTAAAACTTGCCCTAGATCCATATTAGTAGAATGAAGTTGTTTTCTTTCGCCGTTTGACTTTCGTTGCTTCGTTCGATTTGATTCTTTTTGTAAACCGGAGTTCTTAAGTTGAATCTTCTGGTTAGATCTCTTATTCGAGTTTTACCCGTGCTTTAGATGAGTACTTATTGTGTGCTTATTTGTTTGTATGTGATAGAATACCCGGAGTGCGCCGCTTGTTACTTCGAATCGCTAGGTTTCCCGGATCATCAGCAAGGCAAGTAACACTTTGATCGTACCTTTTCTACTACCCAGTTTTATTACATTAGATTAATCCTCACACATTGCATGATTAGGATCTAATTAAATTGTGGGATGGGAAGTAGTTGAGGTAGTACCTATTACCTGTTTATTATCAAACCTTTGGGAGTTACTTCTATGTTTGCCATTATGCCATGCTATGCTAGTAGACGTGGATTGGGTGAGTGATATACATGACAGATGTGAGATTGTTAATTAATAGTTTATCTAAGGTGGCAACTTAAACACACATCTGGGTGGATTGAGGCACCTGGGTATTTCAAGACTTGCCTGTTTTCTTTTGGACCGCCACCCAGGCTCAAAGGGATCATGAGACTATTCATACTAGAAACTTCCGTGTGCAGCCACAAGCTATTATGGTCTCTAGCATAGTTGACTAAGTTGTGCGAACTCTTACAGTGGTAGACTAGCAGATGTAGGGGATGTAGGTGGTACGGTCTACCCGATCGTAAGGTGCTAGCGCTTCTGAAAGACTATGTCTCAGTCATCCGTCTTCTCAAACACCTTGTAGTGCGAGAAACCAAACGGAGGCGATCGAGTCTTGTGGGGAAAAGTGCGCAAACCTCTGCAGAGTGTAATAAACTAATCATGGTTAGCCGTGTCCCCGGTTATGGACATCTTGAGTATCTAGTACCTGGATTATCATGTGAATCTCAACATGTTACTCTAAATTAATTTTGTTGGGTTTTGTTTAATGATGATGCTTAATTGGGATTGAGAATGCTGTCAACCATTCTCAATGTTTAACGACCACCATGATAGTAATTAAATTTATTCCATTGTAGTAGGGAAAATTGGCTTTTCGCAAAACTGTAACCATAGAGCTTTCCACCAGCCAAATAAGCATATAGTATAGTTGTTTCATTCCATTATTCTCTATGTGTTACCTTGCCAGCATATTCCTTGTGCCGACCCGTTTCGGGCTGCAACGTTAATGTTGCAGACTTTTCAGACGATGATTAAGGAGTTTTTAGGTCATGGTTCCATACTCAGTGATGCCGTTGGAGTTGATGGACTCACTTATCTTCCAAGCCTTCCGATGTTATCGTTATTAGATGGCCTTAAGCCATATTTATTGTAATAAGTTCTCTATGGAGACACTCGATGTAATAAGTGTGTGATTGCTACTCTGTTATAAATCCTCCGAGTATTGTGTGGTGTCAGCATTACTATCCAGGAATGACACTGGAGCACAGAGATCAGACTGTTTGAGGTCTGGTCGCTACAGAGATGGTATCAGAGCACACGCTGACTGTAGGACATGACCACTAAGTTAAAGACCTAGAACACTATTCACCCTCTTCTCTTCTGACCTCTCATCTTTTCTACTCTTTAGGATGGCGGATGCAAGGAACAAGTTCACGCAACTAGATGAAGATACACCCTTTGGATGTCACTTGAAGGAAGTCACTAGATACCTGAACATAGGGGTACCAAGCTTCACCGGAACCTACAACGCCACTTTACCTGAAGAAGAGCGCTGGATGATTCAAGTTCTAGGAAGGACGTTCATGCCAGTCACTGAGCCCATAGAGTTTTCTTTTGATGCACCAACTTGGAGTCTAGGAAAGAGCATGGCAGCTCACATCACCATGGGACGTATTGGAGAAGTCTACCGCAATGATCTCAAGGATACTATCTACCAGATTTGTGGGCGCCGAGATGAGCACTGGGAGATGATCGGCACCAGGAAGGATAGATCAATTGCAGCTTTTATCCAGGAATTAAACCAGCACATTCGACGACAGGAAAACTAGATGTGCGCCGACATGATAGATCTGAAGAAGGCTAAGACAAGAATCAAGGAACTGGAGGAAGAACTCAAGGCTACACGTGAAGATTATGAAGAGGAAATTGAAGTACTGGTGGATAAGAATGCCGACCTAACAATGAAGATCGGGATATTTATGGGAGGCCCTACACCAGTAGATGAAGATGAAGAACCCAAGGAGATTCGCCCGGAAGACTATATCATCATCGACGACACCGATTCGGATCCAGACGATAGCGATGATGATTATGTTGATGAAGCTGGAGCAGATATCATGGAGTCTGCAACTGAAGAATATTTCTAGTAGACCACCTCATAAGTAGTAGTAGTCCACCATGTAAATATAGTAGTCCGAGCACTTTTGCGATAGTTAGATCGATTGTATGCCCTTGTTTGATTGAATGAAGTGAATTGTTTGCTTTTGCCTCATGTGCATATGGGTAGTGTTTTCTCTTTAGACCCCCTCTATTCTTACATATCATCTTTTATAAACCCTCAGATGCCTCCGAGACGTGACCTCGGATTTACCTTTCCACCGGAGCTCACCCAGTTGATCCAACAGCAAAACACATTGATGCAGTTGCTAGTCCAGAATCAGAATCAGGGGAACAACAACAACAACCCACCACCACCACCACCTGTTGATCACTTAGCGCGTTTTCTTAGGCTGAATCCGTTGATGTTTTCCAGTAGCACCGAGCCGATAGTAGCAGATGATTGGCTCCGCAAGACAACTAGAGAGTTGACCACAGCAGGATGCACGGATGCGGAGAAGGTGAAGTTTGCCGCACATCATCTTGAAGGACCCGCAGCATCATGGTGGGAGAATTTCACAGCCACTTTCCCTGTCGACACTGTCACATGGGACCAGTTTCAGCAGGCCTTTCGTACTGCCCATGTTTCAGCAGGAGCTATGGACATGAAGAAGCGTGAGTTTCGCAACTTGTGCCAAGGAGGACGGACAGTTGGCCAGTATGTGGATGACTTTAGTAAATTAGCACGTTATGCCCCAAATGACGTTGCTACGGATGTAGCAAAGCAGGAGAAATTTCTGGAAGAACTGAATGATGAGTTGAGCATGCAGTTGATGGTAGCAACCTTCAACAACTATCAGGAGTTGGTAGACCGTGCTCTTATGATTGAAGGCAAGCAGCGGCAAATTGAGAATCGCAAAAGGAAGTATGGACAAGGAAAGTACAATTCAGGAGCTTAGCAGAAGCCACGTTTTACCCCTAGACCGGGAGGACATTTTCAGCATACCCATGGAGGAGGTAGCTCGCACAATCACAATGGCCCCAGGAATGGTAATGGGAATGGAGGAAGCAACGGCCAGAATCGCACCACCCCATCAACCCCAGCCAAGAAAGACCTGAGCCAAGTCACTTGCTTTAAGTGTTCGAAGACCGGACATTATGCCAATGAATGTCCTGAATTACAAAATGGAAATGGCAATGGAAGCTCTGGGAAGAAGCCGAAGCCTTTCAACAGGGTACAGGTGAACCACGTTAGCGTGGAGGAGGTTGAAGCTCAGCCTGATGCAGTAATAGGTAAGTTTTTGGTTAAGTCATTTACTGCACTCGTTCTTTTTGATACTGGTGCATCGCATTCATACATCTCAAGGGGATTTGTGGATAAGTATAACCTTTCAACCCAAACCCTTAGGTCACCCATGTTAGTAACCTCGCCTGGAGCAGAGTATATGGCTAGTCGATGGTGTGATCGGTTACCATTAAGGATTGGTAACTGTGTTTTTCCCTCAGACCTAATAGTATTGGAATCCCAAGGATTGGATGTGATATTAGGCATGGATTGGTTATCAAAGTATGAAGGGAATATTGAATGTGCTAGTAAGTCAATTTTGCTTACCACCCCAAAAGGGAGAAGGATCAAGTATGTATCCCGACATGTGCCAAAGAGGACACAAGTAAATTGCTTAACATGAGTTGTGCAGGAGGAAGTACCAGTGGTAAGGGATTTCCCTGAAGTATTTCCAGAAGAGTTGCCAGGCATGCCACCGGATAGAGATATTGAGTTTTTGATTGAGCTATTGCCAGGCATAGGGCCAATATCAAAGAGACCATATAGGATGCCAGCAAAGGATTTGGTGGAAATTAAGAAGCAAATTAAGGAGTTACTGGATAAAGGATATATTCACCCAAGTTCTTCGCCTTGGGGATCGCCAGTACTTCTAGTGGAGAAGAAGGATGGATCGTTAAGGATGGTTGTTTATTATCGAGGATTGAATGAAGTTACGATCAAGAACAAGTACCCACTACCAATGATCAATGATCTGTTTGATCGATTGCAAGGAGCTAAGGTATTTTCCAAGATCGATCTGCGATCAGGGTACCACCAATTGAAGACTCGAGAACAGGATATACCTAAGACAGCTTTTACCACCAGGTATGGGCTGTACGAGTATACCGTTATGTCATTTGGTCTGACTAACGCACCTGCCTATTTTATGAACATGATGAACAAAGTGTTTATGGAGTTCTTGGATAAGTTCGTCGTAGTGTTCATTGATGATATCCTAGTTTACTCGAAGAATGAAGAGGAGCATAAGGAGCATTTGCGTTTGGTACTTGGAAAGCTCAGAGAACATCAATTACATGCCAAGTTCAGCAAATGTGAATTTTGGTTGAAGGAAGTAGGATTTCTCGGACACGTTATATCCGGAGAAGGAATAGCAGTAGATCCCGCTAAAGTTGATACCGTGACCAAATGGGAAGCACCGACCACGGTTGGAGAGATACGGAGTTTTCTGGGACTCGTAGGATACTACCGGAGATTTATTGAGAATTTCTCAAAGATTGTGAAGCCTATGACGGAGTTGTTGAAGAAAGATACCAAGTTCATATGGACGGAGGTGTTGGGGAATGTTGTAGAAAACAAAAAATTTCCTACGGTTTCACCAAGATCCATCTAGGAGTTCATCTAGCAACGAGTGATCGGATTGCATCTACATACCTTTGTAGATCACGCGCGGAAGTGTTCAAAGAACGGGGATGAGGAAGGCGTACTCGACGTGATCCAAATCACCGGAGATCCTAGCGCCGAATGGACGGCACCTCCGCGTTCAACACACGTACGGTCAGCGTAACGTCTCCTTCTTCTTGATCCAGCAAGGGGGAAGGAGAGGTTGAGGGAGATGGCTCCATCAGCAGCACGACGGCATGGTGTTGATGGAGCTGCAGTAATCCGGCAGGGCTTCGCCAAGCACTATGGAGGAGGAGGAGGTGTTGGAGAGGGAGAGGGAGGCACCAAGGATCAAGGTCAGAAGTCCTCCATCTCCCCACTATATATAGGAGGGCCAAGGGGGGGCGCTGGCCCTAGGAGATCTAATCTCCTAGGGGGGTGCGGCCAAGGGGAGGAATCCCTCCTCCCCAAGGCACCTAGGGGTGCCTTCCCCTTTTGGGACTCTTCCCTCCTTGAAACCCTAGGCGCATGGGCCTCTTGGGGCTGGTGCCCTTGGCCCATGTAGGCCAAGGCGCACCCCCTACAGCCCATGTGGCCCCCCAGGACAGGTGGCCCCACCCGGTGGACCCCCGGGACCCTTCCGGTGGTCCCGGTACAATACCGGTGACCCCGAAACTTGTCCCGATGGCCGAAATAGCACTTCCTATATATAATTCTTTACCTCTGGACCATTCCGAAACTCCTCGTGACGTCCGGGATCTCATCCGGGACTCCGAACAACATTCGGGTTACTGCATATACATATCCCTATAACCCTAGCATCACCGAACCTTAAGTGTGTAGACCCTACGGGTTCGGGAGACATGTAGACATGACCGAGATCGCTCTCCGGTCAATAACCAATAGCGGGATCTGGATACCCATGTTGGCTCCCACATGCTCCTCGATGATCTCATCGTATGAACCACGATGTCGAGGATTCAAGCAACCCCGTATACAATTCCCTTTGTCAATCGGTATGTTACTTGCCCGAGATCCGATCATCGGTATCCCAATACCTCGTTCAATCTCGTTACCGGCAAGTCACTTTACTCGTACCGTAATGCATGATCCTGTGACCAGACACTTGGTCACTTTGAGCTCATTATGATGATGCATTACCGAGTGGGCCCAGTGATACCTCTCCGTCATACGAAGTGACAAATCCCAGTCTTGATCCGTGTCAACCCAACAGACACTTTCGGAGATACCCGTAGTATACCTTTATAGTCACCCAGTTACGTTGTGACGTTTGGTACACCCAAAGCACTCCTATGGTATCCGGGAGTTACACGATCTCATGGTCTAAGGAAAAGATACTTGACATTGGAAAACTCTAGCAAACGAACTATACGATCTTGTGCTATGTTTAGGATTGGGTCTTGTCCATCACATCATTCTACTAATGATGTGATCTCGTTATCAATGACATCCAATGTCCATAGTCAGGAAACCATGACTATCTGTTGATCAACGAGCTAGTCAACTAGAGGCTTACTAGGGACATGTTGGTGTCTATTATTCACACATGTATTACGATTTCCGGATAACACAATTATAGCATGAATAAAGACAATTATCATGAACAAGGAAATATAATAATAATGCTTTTATTATTGCCTCTAGGGCATATTTCCAACAGTCTCCCACTTGCACTAGAGTCAATAATCTAGTTACATTGTGATGAATCGAACACCCATGGAATTCTGGTGTTGATCATGTTTTGCTCTAGGGAGAGGTTTAGTCAACGGATCTGCTACATTCAGGACCGTGTGTACTTTACAAATATCTATGTCTCCATCTTGAACATTTTCACGAATGGAGTTGAAGCGACGCTTGATGTGCCTTGTCTTCTTGTGAAACCTGGGCTCCTTGGCAAGAGCAATAGCTCCAGTGTTGTCACAGAAGAGCTTGATCGGCCCCAACGCATTGGGTATGACTCCTAGGTCGGTGATGAACTCCTTCACCCAAATTGCTTCATGTGCTGCCTCCGAGGCTGCCATGTACTCCGCTTCACATGTAGATCCCGCCACGACGCTCTGCTTGCAACTGCACCAGCTTACTGCCCCACCATTCAAAATATACACGTATCCGGTTTGTGACTTAGAGTCATCTAGATCTGTGTCGAAGCTAGCGTCGACGTAACCCTTTACGACGAGCTCTTCGTCACTTCCATAGACGAGAAACATTTCCTTAGTCCTTTTCAGGTACTTCAGGATATTCTTGACCGCTGTCCAGTGTTCCTTGCCGGGATTACTTTGGTACCTTCCTACCAAACTTACGGCAAGGGTTACATCAGGTCTGGTACACAACATGGCATACATAATAGAACCTATGGCTGAGGCATAGGGGATGACACTCATCTCTTCTATATCTTCTACCGTGGTCGGACATTGAGCCGAGCTCAATTTCACACCTTGTAACACAGGCAAGAACCCCTTCTTAGACTGATCCATATTGAACGTCTTCAATATCTTATCAAGGTATGTGCTTTGCGAAAGACCTATGAGGCGTCTTGATCTGTCTCTATAGATCTTGATGCCTAATATATAAGCAGCTTCTCCAAGGTCCTTCATTGAAAAACTCTTATTCAAGTAGGCCTTGATGCTGTCCAAGAGTTCTATATCATTTCCCATCAAAAGTATGTCATCTACATATAATATTAGGAATGCTACAGAGCTCCCACTCACTTTCTTGTAAACGCAGGCTTCTCCATAAGTCTGTGTAAACCCAAACGCTTTGATCATCTCATCAAAGCGAATGTTCCAACTCCGAGATGCTTGCACCAGCCCATAAATCGAGCGTTGGAGCTTGCACACCTTGTCAGCATTCTTAGGATCGACAAAACCTTTCGGCTGCATCATATACAATTCTTCCTTAAGGAAACCATTAAGGAATGCCGTTTTGACGTCCATTTGCCATATCTCATAATCATAGAATGCGGCAATCGCTAACATGATTCAGACGGACTTCAGCTTCACTACCGGTGAGAAAGTCTCATCGTAGTCAACCCCTTGAACTTGTCGATAACCCTTAGCGACAAGCCGAGCTTTATAGATGGTCACATTACCATCCGTGTCTGTCTTCTTCTTAAAGATCCATTTATTTTCTATGGCTCGCCGCTCAACGGGCAAGTCAGTCAAAGTCCATACTTCGTTTTCATACATGGATCCTATCTCGGATTTCATGGCTTCTAGCCATTTGTCGGAATCCGGGTCCGCCATCGCTTCTTCATAGTTCGAAGGTTCACCGTTGTCTAACAACATGATTTCCAAGACAGGGTTGCCGTACCACTCTGGTGCGGAACGTGTCCTTGTGGACCTTCGAATTTCAGTAGGAGCTTGATCAGAAGTATCTTGATCATCATCATTAACTTCCTCTCTAGTCGGTGCAGGCACCTCAGGAACATTTTCTTGAGTTGCGCCATTTTCCGTTTCAAGAGGTAATACTTCATCAAGTTCTACTTTCCTCCCACTTACTTCTTTTGAGAGGAACTCCTTCTCTAGAAAGGATCCATTCTTGGCAACAAAGATCTTGCCTTCGGATCTGAGGTAGAAGGTATACCCAATAGTTTCTTTAGGGTATCCTATGAAGACGCATTTTTCCGACTTGGGTTCGAGCTTTTCAGGTTGAAGTTTCCTGACATAAGCATCGCATCCCCAAACTTTTAGAAACGATTGCTTAGGTTTCTTCCCAAACCATAATTCAAACGGTGTCGTCTCAACGGATTTCGATGGAGCCCTATTTAAAGTGAATGCGGCAATCTCTAAAGCATAGCCCCAAAAAGATAGCGGTAAATCGGTAAGAGACATCATAGATCGCACCATATCTAATAGAGTGCGATTATAACGTTCGGACACACCATTACGCTGAGGTGTTCCAGGCGGCGTGAGTTGTGAAACTATTCCACATTTTCTTAAGTGTGTGCCAAACTCATGACTCAAGTATTCTCCTCCACGATCTGATCGCAAGAACTTGATTTTCCTGTCACGTTGATTCTCAACCTCACTCTGAAATTCCTTGAACTTTTCAAAGGTTTCAGACTTGTGTTTCATTAAGTAGACATACCCATATCTACTCAAGTCATCAGTGAGGGTGAGAACATAACGATAGCCCCCGCGAGCCTCAACACTCATTGGACCGCACACATCAGTATGTATGATTTCCAATAAGTTGGTTGCTCGCTCCATTGTTCCTGAGAACGGAGTCTTGGTCATTTTTCCCATGAGGCATGGTTCGCATGTGTCAAATGATTCGTAATCAAGAGACTCTAAAAGTCCATCAGCATGGAGCTTCTCCATGCGTTTGACACCTATGTGACCAAGGTGGCAGTGCCACAAGTATGTGGGACTATCATTATCAATCTTACATCTTTTGGTATTCACACTATGAATATGTGTAGCATTACGCTCGAGATTCATTAAGAATAAACCATTCACCATCGGAGCATGATCATAAAACATATCTCTCATATAAATAGAACAACCATTATTCTCGGATTTAAATGAGTAGCCATCTTGTATTAGACGAGATCCTGATACAATGTTCATGCTCAAACTTGGCACTAAATAACAATTATTGAGGTTCAAAACTAATCCCGTAGGTAAATGTAGAGGTAGCGTGCCGACGGCAATCACATTGACCTTGGAACCATTCCCGACGCGCATCGTCACCTCGTCCTTCGCCAGTCTCCGCTTATTCCGCAGCTCCTGCTTTGAGTTACAAATGTGAGCAACTGCACCGGTATCAAATACCCAGGAGCTACTACGAGTACTGGTAAGGTACACATCAATTACATGTATATCACATATACCTTTTATTTTGCCGGCCTTCTTGTCCACTAAGTATTTGGGGCAGTTCCGCTTCCAGTGACCACTTTCCTTGCAATAAAAGCACTCAGTCTCGGGCTTGGGTCCATTCTTTGGCTTCTTCCCGGCAGCTTGCTTGCCGGGCGCGGCAACTCCCTTGTCGTCTTTCTTGAAGGCTTTCTTACCCTTGCCCTTCTTGAACTTAGTGGTTTTATACACCATCAACACTTGATGTTCCTTTTTGACTTCTACCTCTGCTGATTTCAGCATTGCAAATACTTCAGGAATGGTCTTTTCCATCCCCTGCATATTGAAGTTCATCACAAAGCTCTTGTAGCTCGGTGGAAGCGACTGAAGGATTCTGCCAATGACCGCGTCATCCGGGAGATTAACTCCCAGCTGAGTCAAGCGGTTATGTAACCCAGACATTGTGAGTATGTGCTCACTGACAGAACTATTTTCCTCCATCTTACAGCTGAAGAATTTGTCAGAGACTTCATATCACTCGACCCGGGCATGAGCTTGGAAAACCATTTTCAGCTCTTCGAACATCTCATATGCTCCGTGTCTCTCAAAACGCTTTTGGAGCCCCGGCTCTAAACTATAAAGCATGCCGCACTAAACGAGGGAGTAGTCACCGGTATGTGCCTGCCAAGCGTTCATAACGTCTTGTTCTGCAGGGAGAACAGGTGCGTCACCTAGCGGTGCTTGTAGGACATAATCTTTCTTGGTAGCTATGAGGATGATCCTCAGGTTCCGGACCCAGTCCGTGTAGTTGCTGCCATCGTCTTTCAGCTTGGTTTTCTCTAGGAACGCGTTGAAGTTGAGGACTACGTTGGCCATTTGATCTACAAGACATATTGTAAAGATTTTAGACTAAGTTCATGATAATTAAGTTCATCTAATCAAATTATAATGAACTCCCACTTAGATAGACATCCCTCCAGTCATCTAAGTATAACATGATCCGAGTTAACTAAGCCGTGTCCGATCATCACATGAGACGGACTAGTCAACGTCGGTGAACATCTTCATGTTGATCGTATCTTCTATATGACTCATGCTCGACCTTTCGGTCTTTTGTGTACCGAGGCCATGTCTGTACATGCTAGGCTCGTCAAGTCAACCTAAGTGTTTTGCATGTGTAAATCTGTCTTACACCCGTTGTATGTGAACGTTAGAATCTATCACACCCGATCATCACGTGGTGCTTCGAAACAACGAACTGTCGCAACGGTGCACAGTTAGGGGGAACACTCTCTTGAAATTATTATGAGGGATCATCTTATTTACTACCGTCGTTCTAAGCAAACAAGATGCAAAAACATGATAAACATCACATGCAATCAAATAATAATAGTGACATGATATGGCCAATATCACATAGCTCCTTTGATCTCCATCTTGGGGCTCCATGATCATCTTGTCACCGGCATGACACCATGATCTCCATCATCATGATCTCCATCATCATGTCTCCATGAAGTTGCTCGCCAACTATTACTTCTACTACTATGGCTAACGCGTTTAGCAATAAAGTAAAGTAATTTACATGGCGTTTCTCAATGACACGCAGGTCATACAAAAAATATAGACAACTCCTATGGCTCCTGCCGGTTGTCATACTCATCGACATGCAAGTCGTGATTCCTATTACAATAGCATGAACATCTCATACATCACATATAGATCATTCATCATTCATCACAACTTTGGCCATATCATATCACAAAGCACTTGCTGCAAAAACAAGTTAGACGTCCTCTAATTGTTGTTGCAAGTTTTACGTGGCTGAAGTAGGGTTCTAGCAAGAACGTTTTCTTACCTACGTGAAAGCCACAACGTGATTTGTCAACTTCTATTTACCCTTCATAAGGACCCTTTTCATGGAATCCGCTCCAACTAAAGTAGGAGAGACAGACATCCGCCAGCCACCTTATGCAACTTGTGCATGTTAGTCGGTGGAGCCGGTCTCACGTAAGCGTATGTGTAAGGTTGGTCCGGGCCGCTTCATCCCACAATACCGTTGAAGCAAGATAAGACTAGTAGCGGCAAGAAAGTTGACAACATCAACGCCCACAACAAATTGTGTTCTACTCGTGCAAGAGAACTACGCATAGACCTAGCTCATGATGCCACTGTTGGGAAACGTTGCAGAAAACAAAAAATTTCCTACGGTTTCACCAAGATCCATCTAGGAGTTCATCTAGCAATGAGTGATCGGATTGCATCTACATACCTTTGTAGATCACGCGCGGAAGCGTTCAAAGAACGGGGATGAGGAAGGCGTACTCGACGTGATCCAAATCACCGGAGATCCTAGCGCCGAACGGACGGCACCTCCGCGTTCAACACACGTACGGTCAGCGTAACGTCTCCTTCTTCTTGATCCAGCAAGGGGGAAGGAGAGGCTGAGGGAGATGGCTCCAGCAGCAGCACGACGGCGTGGTGTTGATGGAGCTGCAGTACTCCGGCAGGGCTTTGCCAAGCACTATGGAGGAGGAGGAGGTGTTGGAGAGGGAGAGGGAGGCACCAAGGATCAAGGTCAGAAGTCCTCCATCTCCCCACTATATATAGGAGGGACAAGGGGGGGGGGGCGCCGGCCCTAGGAGATCTAATCTCCTAGGGGGGTGCGGCCAAGGGGAGGAATCCCTCCTCCCCAAGGCACCTAGGGGTGTCTTCCCCTTTTGGGACTCTTCCCTCCTTGAAACCCTAGGCGCATGGGCCTCTTGGGGCTGGTGCCCTTGGCCCATGTAGGCCAAGGCGCACCCCCTACAGCCCATGTGGCCCCCCAGGACAGGTGGCCCCACCCGGTGGACCCCCGGGACCCTTCCGGTGGTCCCGGTACAATACCGGTGACCCCGAAACTTGTCCCGATGGCCGAAATAGCACTTCCTATATATAATTCTTTACCTCCAGACCATTCCGGAACTCCTCGTGACGTCCGGGATCTCATCCGGGACTCCGAACAACATTCGGGTTACTGCATATACATATCCCTATAACCCTAGCGTCACCGAACCTTAAGTGTGTAGACCCTACGGGTTCGGGAGACATGTAGACATGACCGAGATCGCTCTCCGGTCAATAACCAACAGCGGGATCTGGATACCTATGTTGGCTCCCACATGCTCCTCGATGATCTCATCGGATGAACCACGATGTCGAGGATTCAAGCAACCCCGTATACAATTCCCTTTGTCAAGCGGTATGTTACTTGCCCGAGATCCGATCGTCGGTATCCCAATACCTCGTTCAATCTCGTTACCGGCAAGTCACTTTACTCGTACCGTAATGCATGATCCCGTGACCAGACACTTGGTCACTTTGAGCTCATTATGATGATGCATTACCGAGTGGGCCCAGTGATACCTCTCCGTCATACGGAGTGACAAATCCCAGTCTTGATCTGTGTCAACCCAACAGACACTTTCGAAGATACCCGTAGTATACCTTTATAGTCACCCAGTTACGTTGTGACGTTTGGTACACCCAAAGCACTCCTACGGTATCCGGGAGTTACACGATCTCATGGTCTAAGGAAAAGATACTTGACATTGGAAAACTCTAGCAAATGAACTATATGATCTTGTGCTATGTTTAGGATTGGGTCTTGTCCATCACATCATTCTCCTAATGATGTGATCTCGTTATCAATGACATCCAATGTCCATAGTCAGGAAACCATGACTATCTGTTGATCAACGAGCTAGTCAACTAGAGGCTTACTAGGGACATGTTGGTGTCTATTATTCACACATGTATTACGATTTCCGGATAACACAATTATAGCATGAATAAAGACAATTATCATGAACAAGGAAATATAATAATAATGCTTTTATTATTGCCTCTAGGGCATATTTCCAACAGGAGGAATGTGAGGCTAGTTTCCAGGAGTTGAAGAAACGTTTAGTTACCTCACCAGTGTTGATTTTGCCAGACCAAACCAAGGACTATGAGGTGTATTGCGACGCTTCACGTCGAGGACTTGGAGCAGTGCTTATGCAGGAAGGGAGAGTTGTTTCATATGCCTCAAGACAACTGAAACCTCATGAGTTGAATTATTCTACGCATGATTTAGAGTTAGCAGCCGTAGTGCATGCATTGAAAACATGGAGATTTTTCCTCATTGGAAATCATTGTGAGGTGTACACAGATCATAAGAGTTTGAAATACATTTTCACGCAGAAGGAGTTAAACCTCAGATGGTTGGAGCTCATCAAGGATTATGATATGAGATTGCATTATCATCCCGGAAAGGCTAATGTAGTAGCTGACGCATTAAGCCGTAAGAGCCATGTCAATACAATAATGACGGGAGAAATACCAAGGGAGTTAGCAGAAAATCTTTGTGAACTATGTGTGGAAATAGTTCCTAGAGGCTATGTAGCAGCATTGGAGATTCAGTCAACCTTGATGGATAGAATCAGAGAAGCTCAGAAGACTGACAAGGAGATTGCCTCTATTAAGGAGAGACTGAGCAAAGGAAAGTCTAAAGGATTTCGTGAGGATGAGCACGACACCCTATGGTTTGAAGATCGTGTTTATGTGCCCAATGACCCGGAGATTAGGAAGTTGATTCTGCAAGAGGCACACGATTCACCATATTCGATTCACCCAGGAAATACCAAGATGTATCTGGATTTGAAAGATATTTTCTGGTGGACCGGAATGAAGAAGGATATTGCGGAGTATGTAGCAGTCTATGATGTGTGTCAGAGAGTAAAGGCAGAGCATCAGAAGCCAGCAGGATTGTTACAACCATTGCCGATACCCGAATGGAAGTGGGATAAGTTAGGCATGGATTTTATCACGGGATTACCCAGGACTCGTTCAGGCTATGACTCAATTTGGGTTGTAGTTGATCGATTGACGAAGGTAGCTCAATTCATCCCGGTAAAGACCACTTACACCAGTGCTAAGTTGGCAAAGATATACATGACCAGGATCGTATGTTTGCATGGAGTTCCAAGGAGTATCGTATCAGATAGAGGAACCCAGTTTACCTCAAAGTTTTGGAAGCAGTTGCATGAAACTTTGGCTACCAGGCTAGAATTCAGTACAGCTTTTCATCCACAGACAGATGAACAGACCGAGAGAGTCAATCAGATTTTGGAAGATATGCTGAGAGCTTGTGCGCTAGATTACGGATCTAGTTGGGACGATAATTTGCCATATGCAGAGTTCTCTTACAACAACAGTTACCAAACTAGTTTGAAGATGGCCCCTTTCGAAGCTTTGTACGGAAGGAGGTGCAGGACACCGTTGTCATGGGACGAAGTTGGAGACCGCCAGTTGTTTGGACCTGACTTGATTAAAGAGTCTGGACAGAAGGTGAAATTGATTCGCGGTAGGCTTAAGATAGCCCAGTCCAGACAGAAGAGCTATGCAGATTCTAAACGGAAGGAGACAGTTTACGAAGTCGGAGATAGAGCTTATCTTCGAGTATCTCCACTTCGGGGAACAAAGCATTTTGGAGTTAAGGGAAAATTAGCGCCACGATTTGTAGGACCATATCGAGTTTTGGAGCGTATGGGAGAAGTGGCCTACAGGTTGGAATTGCCTGAAGGATTGTCAGGAGTTCATGATGTGTTCCACGTTTCCCAGTTGAAGAAGTGTCACGCTGAGATGGCTGACATACCCTTGAGAGATACAGTGCCATTGGAAACTATTCAGTTGGATAACAATTTGACCTATGAGGAGAAACCAATTAAGATTCTCGAGTTTGCCAGCCGAGTCACTCGCAGCAAGGTTATCAAGTTTTGCAAAGTTCAGTGGAGCAACCACACGGAGGATGAAGCCACCTGGGAGCGAGAGGAAGATTTGCTCAAGGACCACCCTCGCCTATTTTCTAGCCAACCCGAATCTCGAGGGCGAGATTCATCTTAAGGGGGGTAGGTTTGTAACATCCCAAATTTTCAATTTGGAATGTTATACATTAGATCATCATTGCATATCATATTTTATTTGCGTTTGGTTTTGATCCTAGAATTTCTACGCAACTCAAGGACCCACGGAGAGAGTTGGGGAATTCATTATTTTCATATTTGAGTTTTCTCAAATTTTGAGAATAGGATCATTTGCTTTTATTTATTTTATCATCAATTATTTCTATTACAAAAATATGAGAGAGGGAATAAAATGACTTTCCCAAAATAAAGAAATATTGAGGATTTAATAATAAAATCAAATAACATTTTATTTCGGAGTTTTTCGTTATTTTATTTGAATTTAGGAAAAATGTGCGTTTTTCAAAATTGCATTTAGGCCCCAAATAAATGTTCACCTTGTGCGGCTTGATTTTATAAGCCCGCTAAAATTTATTTCGGAATTTTTGGAGTCCGTTTAGTATTTTTTTTTTATGCACGTAATTATTTAAAAAAACGAACCGACCTAGGGCCGTGTCCGACTAGGACTCCCGACCCGTTAGGCTATATAAGCCGGGGTAGAGGCCCAGCCAAACCCTAGCCCCGCCCCAAGCCACACAAGCGCCGCCGCCGCCGCCGCCCCGCCGCCGCCGCCGCACGCCGCCCGAGGTCCGCCGCCGCCTCGTTTTCCGCGCCGGTTTTTTAGTTTTTTACGAAAAAATGCTCAATTTTTTCATCGGTTTTTTTTAGATTCGGTTTTTTAAATAGATCGGTTTTTCCGGTTTATTTAATTAGTGAGCGTTCGTCCGTTCGTTCGTTCTAACGAACGTTCGTTGTTTTTTTTCTCGGATTTAATCCGCGATTTTTCTGATCGCGATTCCTGATCCGATTTTCGTTTTAGTATAACGTTTCGCTCGTTTATCGGAATCAGGCGATTCAAGTGCCTAGAGTTTCATCTCGAAACCCTCTATCCGTTTAATTAACTTAAACAAGTTTTTGCTACTATAAAATTTGCTCTAGATCCAGATTAGTAGAACGAAGTTGTTTTCTTTCGCCGTTTGACTTTCATTGCTTCGTTCGATTTGATTCTTTTTGCAAACCGGAGTTCTTAAGTTGAACCTTCTGGTTAGATCTCTTATTCGAGTTTACCCGTGCTTTAGATGAGTACTTATTGTGTGCTTGTTTGTTTGTATGCGATAGAATACCCGGAGTGCGCTGCTTGTTACTTCGAATCGCTAGGTTTCCCGCATCATCAGCAAGGCAAGTAACCTTTGGGAGTTACTTTTCTACTACCCAGTTTTACTGCATTAGATTAATCCTTGCACATTGCATGATTAGGATCTAATTAAATTGTGGGATGGGAAGTAGTTGAGGTAGTACCTATTACCTGTTTATTATCAAACCTTTGGGAGTTACTTCTACGTTTGCCATTATGCCATGCTATGCTAGTAGACGTGGATTGGGTGAGTGATATCCATGACAGATGTGAGATTGTTAATTAATGGTTTATCTAAGGTGGCAACTTAAACACACATCTGGGTGGATTGAGGCATCTGGATATTCCAGGACTTGCCTGTTTTCTTTTGGACCGCCACCCAGGCTCAAAGGGATCATGAGACTATTCATACTAGAAACTTCCGTGTGCAGCCACAAGCTATTATGGGCACTAGCATAGTTGACTAAGTCATGCGAACTCTTACAGTGGTAGACTAGCAGATGTAGGGGATGTAGGTGGTACGGTCTACCCGGTCGTAAGGTGCTAGCGCTTCTGAAAGACTATGTCTCGGTCATCCGTCTTCTCAAACACTTTGTAATACGAGAAACCAAACGGAGGCGATCGAGTCTTGTGGGGAAAAGTGCGCAAACCTCTGCATAGTGTAATAAACTAATCATGGTTAGCCGTGTCCCCGGTTATGGACATCTTGAGTATCTAGTACCTGGCTTATCATATGAATCTCAACATGTTACTCTAAATTAATTTTGTTGGGTTTTGAAAAATGATGATGTTTAATTGGGATTGAGAATGCTGTCGACCATTCTCAATGTTTAACAACCACCATGATAGTAATTAAATTTATTCCATTGTAGTAGGGAAAAATTGGCTTTTCGCAAAACTGTAACCATAGAGCTTTCCACCAGCCAAATGAGCATATAGTATAGCTGTTTCATTCCATTATTCCCTATGTGTTACCTTGCCAGCATATTCCCTGTGCTGACCCGTTTCGGGCTGCAAGGTTAATGTTGCAGACTTTTCAGACGACGATTAAGAAGTTTTTAGGTCGTGGTTCTATACTCAGTGATGCTGTTGGAGTTGATGGACTCACTTATCTTCCAAGCCTTCCGTTGTTATCGTTATTAGATGGCCTTAAGCCATATTTATTGTAATAAGTTCTTTATGGAGACACTCGATGTAATAAGTGTGTGATTGCTACTCTGTTATAAATCCTCCGAGTACTCTGTGGTGTCAGCATTACTGATCCAGGGATGACACCGGAGCACAGAGATCAGACTGTTTGAGGTCTGGTCGCTACACTTTAACATTATTCCTCCAGTTAGCATTGAATCATTATTTGGGACGTGGTTAGCTGGAGTAGAACATACCACTGTGTCTCGTATTCGGATTGGAATATGTGCACTTATTTGGGCTATATGGAACTATAAGAACGATATAATTTTTAACAAATAACATATTTTAACCTTCTTGCAAGTCATCTTCAGAGCTACGGCATGGATCCGTACGTGGTCCTTACTCCTATGGACTTCAGGGAGTCTTTGGTTACTGGATGCAACCAGTGGGAAATGGTAGCACGGGTTATTTTTAACTGGTTTGGATGACGGTCTCATAATAGGATAGGAGTCTAGGGATCTTGTCCTATTATACATACCGATTGTGGTATTGAGTTTTTTTATGTTTTCTTTGCTCCGCTTGCGAGCTGTAATGAATCTATGACTTTGTGCTACTTCGAGACTTTTAATAATATGACTCCATGCATCGTTCAGATGCAGAGGCCGGGGGCAAGCCTCCTTTTCCAAAAAAAGAATCAGTCTACTTCATGCCTCTGTCTGTGAGGTATACATGTGAGTTCACGAAAAACACAGTCACACACACACACAAACACTAAGTGCTTTTTTCGCTCTCAATAAACACTAAGTGCTTTCTTGTGAACACAATTTTTGGTCAGCAAGGAAATACAAAAACAAATAAAATCACTGTCTGCCAACAAAATCTCTGTAGGTGTTTGTCAGCTACTAAGAAGCAAACACAACACGATACAAATAGCAAACGTACCTATGACACTCATGAATGAACTTGTACACAAATAAATCAGAGAATAGATTGTTGGCAGACAGTATAATAATTGGACATGCCCATAACCAAACAAACAAATATGCAATAGTGACTAGACTCCCAAAGGTCCAAAAGCGATATTATGAAAGAAACAGTGAGCATTTAAATAGTATAGGCCAAACAGGCTACTGATGATCAGGTGAGACTGAGATGGCAGAAAACGATGTGACCCACCAGTAGGAAAGTCGATGTTGGGCACCTTGGGACATGGGAGCAATGCAAGTGACACAGGGGCGGTGTGTCGAGGGACTGGCTGCACGAAAGGTTGTATGCCTGCATCACAACACGGGCATGCACCCGAGAATACAGAAACTTTGCATCCTAGTAAAGATCTAGCAAAACACAATATATTAGTGCATGGGCCAGATGGTGACATGACGGTTCCTCCTACTATCCCGCATGAATGGATTTACAAATATCAGGATTTCATGGACGTGACAAAGAGAAAGGAAAGGTACATAAATTTGGAGAATTAGGATAAGATTACCAGAACTGACACAGGTCTTTGTGGTGAATCTTGTGGTGTTCAGGGAGCTCCTTGTCGTTGAGTTCGGCGGCGAGGGGCCATTGGCGACTGGCGTGCCCTCTTCTCGTGACATGTAGCCCGCTTAGTGTATGCCTCGCTGGTGCTTCCGATGGAGCGCCACCTCTTGTAAGATGAGGTCGTAATGTGGTGCTCCATGAGAAGTAGAGGGGCCGCAGCAAGAATTGCTCCCATGGAATCATGTGGAGTCCCAACCTACTTCTCCTAGGTGCCTGCTTGAACACAACCAGGCCAGGCCCATTGGGGAGCCGTAGTATATATATAGCAAAGGTGGAACCGAAGATCCACGGGTGCGGGCAGCAACTACATCTACTGGTTTGATCCGTTTCCTTACTTTGGAGGATAATGGGAGGTTGGTGGGAAATTAATTACGGTGGAGAAGATTAGAGGTGCTGCTGTTGAGAATATGAGGAGATGGACACCGACTTGGAAAGCTGGAACGGAGGTTTATATTAAAAAAAGATGACGCACTTCAGAGATACCTGGCTTTCGGATTCTGGATCAACGAAGGTTATTGAGAGGGCAAAACATTTTTTGCATGTGGGCCTACTTGATGATGTGGATAGGATGCATGTCAAGAGAAATAACATAGTGGGGATGAACTATTTAGGTATTATAAATTAGGAAACCATATAGATAGAAACTTCTATGGTATATCAAATGTGACTTGCAAGTTAGGTTCACTAACAGAATCATCAAAAACCAAACATGTTGATTGTAATTTTGCGCATGATTTGATTATATAACATGCTCATCTAGATTCACTTGGCTTGATTGGGCGCAAATGAGATTTCCTACCCATTTCTAAAAAATTGGGCATTGGTTTAAACGTTCAAATCTTGTTATCATAAATTTCATTATGATACTAAGACATTCATCATAAAGTGAGACTACCATATTTAAACTTAACTTTGCCGGTCACATTGATTTGCATACAAATGTATAAATTTTAGTATGTGTTGTGTATTTGTGTTCCTTCAAATGAAAGCTCTATTTTATGCATTTAATGATATTTCGGATGTAATGTATAATTGTATAGTGTTTACTAGTTTCATTTGTAGTGGGGGGGGCTCCCCTCTTGGGCCCAGGGTGGTCGCCCCTTTTGTCTGGCCTATGGGCCAGCCCCGGCCGCGCAATACCCAACGAGCTTTGTCATGGCGCAGGTGGAAAAAGGGGCGATGAGCTGCGTGGATGGTGACGCGGGGCTGTCGTGGAGCACGAGTGCGGCGGAGGTGGAGGCGGACAGCATCCTCGCGGTTAAGGCGGGGTTAGGATTTTGGGTGGCTGCGCCGGGGAAATTGGAGATGTGGGAGGAGTGGGGAGGGGGAATCGAGGAGAAGTGGTTGGGTCGCACCTGCGTGCGATTCTTTGTGCTCCCTCACGCAGAGGCCCGCTGGCTTTTGCCTGGACCTGGACGTGCCGTTGTTTGAGGCAGCAGGCCAGGCATGAAGCCCGTGTTTTCTTTTCTCCTTTTTTATTAATTTGTAATAACTTCAGCAATACACCTAGGTGCAGCCGCCAGCACCAGGAGCAGCAGTGAACCAACGCAAGCGCGGTTTTCTCTCCCCTAGCAAAAAGCTAGGGTTTCTCTCACTTCTGGCGACGCCACCGGGATTTACCTCAAAACCGCAACGAACCTCCGCCTTTTCTGCACTTCGACTCAGGATGATTAAGGAGTGTCCCTTGTGATCGTACCCAGCCTTGGCTGTGAGAGAGATCAGGGGTGTCACGCGGTGGGAAGCGCTAGGGTTTGGTGCTAGGCTATTTGATCTGAGGGCTATGGCAGATGAACACTTTGGAACACAGAGGAGGGGCCCAAGGAGAGCACGGATGACCTATTGGCACGACTGAATCTGCAGAGAGAAGATGATGACTTTGTGTGGGAGGAGGAGCTCCAGGAACTGATGACGTCGGCCAAGTAGGTGGCCATTGCTAGGGTTCATACCCCCAAGATCATCAGTCCGAGCGCGTTGTATGGCGATATGCGCGCGGCATGGAACCCAGCTAGACCTGTAGTCTGGAGGAGGGTCAATGACAACCTTTTCACAGCGCACTTTGGATGCTTAGCGGATTAGAGTAAGGCAATGTTTGAAGGTCCATGGCTCTTCAGAGGACAGGCAGTGATAATGAAGGATATGATGGCTTCAAGAAACCCGAATCCATCCCGTTGGCCAGATTAACAGTCTGGGCGCGTCTCCCAAACAACTTCCTAATAGAACCAGCAGTTCAAGGGATGGCCTGCGTATAGGAGAGGTAGAGGAGGTCCAGTTAAGGCTGTCGGCGGGCTTCTTCAAATAATTTTTTGGGTCAAGATCAATATTGACATCAATGCCAAGAGAAAACAATTTGTGACAGGGAAGAAGGGAGATGAGAGAGTTAGATATCAAGTGAAGTATGAGAAACTTCCCACCTTCTTCTTCAACTGTGGGGAGTTTGGGCATTGGTATGAAGAATGTGGTGATAGATAGCATGATGAATTAGCCTTTGAATTGGGGGGATTTGTGCTAGTTGATTCCTTTAGAGCTGGCCATATTGGATGAGGGGTAGCTAGACCCTAGAGAGAGGACGTGCTGCTATGGATGGAGCTGGAGGTAGAGGAAGGGGGAGAGGCACTTACAACCCCAACCAAAGCTGGCGTTTCAACGCCCAGAAACAGAACCCGGTGAACACAGGGGAAAGGAGGGCAGATGAAAAGGGGAAGGAGGATGCCACTGATGCAGACATGGAGAGGAATGCTTTGGTGGTGACGAAGGATGGTACGCGGGCTTCAAACAAGCACCCCACTATTGAAAACGTGCCCAGCTCTAGCTCAGCGATGAACGCCGACGCAAGTGATCATGGGGAGAACCCGCTGGCGATGGTGGTGGCAGCAAACTTGCTGGCTATGCCCCCGATGCCAGCAGTGTATGTCTCGCCATGCAAACAACATAAGAGATACAAACATGGGCAAGGGGGGAAGAGAATGGACAAATGGAAGGGAATGATGCCTCTAGCGGAGGCGGCTCGGTCTCAGAAACTACACAAACCAATGATGCACCATCGGCGGGCTCCAACGAGGAGTACCGTCGGGTACAATGAGTCTTCTAGTTTGGAATTGTCGTGGTGCAGGAAAACCCGCGACAGTTCATGAGCTTCGTGATATGACGAAGCAGTTTGCCCCCTCTGTACTATGTATTGTTGAAACTCAGATAGAGGGATCGAGAGTTGAAAATTTAGCAAGTACCATAGGCTTTGATAGTAGCTTTGCTATGAATAGCAGTGGTAGGAGTGGAGGAATTGGTATTTTGGAATAATTCAATAAAGGTTGAGGTTATTGGCTAGACGAGGTATCACATTGATGTGCTGATAGATGATATGGTTGAGCCCAGAACCCGAGTCACTTTTGTCTACGGTGAAGCACAAGTCCAGGACAGATACAAAACATGGGATATGTTGAGAGGGATAGCAGGCATCAGCAACCTCCAGTGGGCTTTCATAGGAGATTTCAACGAGGTACTACATGCACATGAACATGATGGAGTTGGTCAGTGTAGCCAAGCCCAGATGGATGCTTTCCGTGATGATGTGGACACGTGTGGTCTCACTGACATTGGGTAAGGAAACTTATGGACTTTCGAGAAGAAAGTAGCAGGAGGGACGTACATGAGAGTGCGCTTGGACAGATGTTGGTGAGTCCAGCGTGGTGCCTGTCTTTCCCAACGCCGGTAATTGAGCATAAAACTGCTGCTACATCCGACCATATCCCAATCTTGCTCCACTATTCCGATGTGCATGCATGCAATAAAATCCCGAGGGCATTCTGATACGAGCCGATGTGGGAGTGGGACCCAGACCTTTTCAACTTCATTGGCACGGATGGAAAGCGAACGCAGGGAGCATAGTAGCGGAAGTCTGGGATAAATTTAAGGACATGTCAGGGAATCTTACTACTTAGGATCGAACCCATTTTGGTTTGGTGAGATTAGAGATTGGGCATTTAAAAGCAGAATGGGACCGATTGTGTTCTTCTCGAGGAGGATCTGGACCTAATCATTTGGAAATTAAGATCATTGATAGACTTGTCGAATTGTACCATAGGGAAGAAATTCTTTGGAGGCAGCGAGCTCAGCTGGAGTGGCTACAACAAGGAGATAAAAATACTTATTATTTTCACTTGAGGGACAATCGAAGGAGGAAGAAAAACCAGGTCAGGGCCCTTCAACGCCGGGATGGACAGATGGCAAAAGATACGGCTGAGATGGAAGCGCTCACTACAGCTTTTTACACGGAGTTATACACATCTAATGGGGTGCAAAATATGCATCATGTGCTTGATACTGTCCGATGCAAGGTAACACTGGATATGAATGAACAACTTAATGCACCCTATAGTCAGAAGGAAGTGAAGGTGGCCCTATTTCAGATGTACCCAACAAAGGCTCCTGGTCCGGATGGATTTCCTGCACACTTTTTTCGGCGACACTAGGAGGTATGTGGTGAGGAGGTAACAAGAGTTGTGTTGAGGATTGTCGAGGGTACTGAATCAGTTGAATGCATTAATGAGATGACCTTGGTTCTGATCCCTAAGGTAAAGAATCCAACTCTTCCGTCACAATTTCGCCCTATTAGTCTATGCAATGTCTTGTATAAGATAGCATCAAAGGTCATTTCAAATCGTTTGAAGTTGGTATTGCCTGATATTATCTTAGAAGAACAATCAGCTTTTGTGCCAGGTAGACTAAATACTGATAACATCATTACTGCCTATGAGAGCCTCCACTTCATGAAAAGGAACAAGGTAAATAAAAACCAACATTGTGCATTAAAATTGGATATGATGAAGGCTTATGACAAAGTGGAATGGGCTTACTTGAAAGCTATAATGATAAAACTGGGCTTCACAAAAAAGTGGGTGGAAATAGTCATGGGAATGGTAAGCTCAGTAAAATTCTTTGTTTTGTTCAATGGAATAAAACTTCGGCAGTTCCAACCATCTTGTGGG
Organism: Triticum dicoccoides; assembly: GCF_002162155.2. NCBI lineage: Eukaryota > Viridiplantae > Streptophyta > Magnoliopsida > Poales > Poaceae > Triticum > Triticum dicoccoides. The sequence continues at coordinate 616,780,366 of NC_041390.1, read as the reverse complement.
AATCGGCAGGTGATGACCCACAACTATAGGGGATCAATCGTAGTCCTTTCGATAAATAAGAGTGTCGAACCCAACGAAGAGCAGAAAGAAATGACAAGCGGTTTTCATCAAGATATTTTCTACAAGCACTAAAATTATCAGTAATAAATAGTTTGATAGCAAGGTAATTTGTAACGAGCAATAAGTAGCAATTGTGGCTGAAGGAAAAGAAGATCGTGTTTTTTTGTTAAAGAAGTCATTGTATGGCTTAAAACAATCCTCAAGGTTGGCACCACATGTTTGACACTTATGTTAGTAGTCATGGATTTGAGAGGAGTCCATATGATGCTTGTGTTTACGTAGATACTTGTAGATGGCTTCAGGGTGTATAGTTTGCTTCATGTTGATGACATCCTTATTGCAAGAAAGAGTTGTCTGCTATTGATGAAGTGAAGGTCATGCTTAAAGGGTGAGTTTCAGATGAAGAATTTGTGTACAATCAAGATATTATTGGGCATGGATATTCGCTATGATAGGTCTTTAGGTAGACTTTATCTCTCAGATAGTGAGTATATTGAAAAGGTTCTACATCACTTTCTTATGTCACAGGAAAAGTCAGTTTCTACTCCTTTGGCATCACATTTCAAATTTTCTACTTGATTGTACCTTCAAATAAACAAGAGGAAGAGTATATGTGTAAAGTTCCTTATGCTTGTGCAATTTCTAGTTTGATGTATGTTATTGTTTGCACGGGTCCTAATGTTACTCATGCAGTTCGCATGGTGTGATGTATTATGTCCAGGCCAAGCAAAGAGCACTAGAAAGTTGTAGAGTGGATCCTCGAGTACCTTCATCGCACAAGAAAATATGTCTTGATATTTGATTAAAGGGTTGAAAATCCGGGATAGATTGTTGGTCATCCTGGAGATCAAAATGAGAGGCGTTCCCTCACCGCTTATGTATTGCAAGGTGAGTTACCGCAAATGGTATCCCTTAATTAGTAATCTTTTCAAAAGATACCATTTAATTTGTGATTTCGCCATTTAGTTCTTAAAGGATTAAATGAAAGAGAGCCCACATTTCTTTTGAGGGGAGAAAGAAAGGCCACATGGGTTCGGAAAATGCCAATGGGGTCCGAGCTCTAGGGAGCTCAGTGTTTTGAAAAAGAAAATAAAAATCATATATCAAAGTTTCAAAAAAATCAAAAAAAGACCATGAAAACTTACAAGTTTTCTGCACACACACGTGTGAAAACTCATTTGAAAACTTTCTGATTTGTAGGGTGTACAAAAAAACAAAATTCCGGCCCAACAAAAAAATTGGCCTATTTTACAAATACACTTTTGTCTTCCCAACGTGTGAAAGTATATGGATATGAATATTTGCACATATGTAATACACATGTGTGTGAGTGTTTACAAGAAAATTCAAAAAAAATCACGCCGTGGAAAATCGTTTTTCAAAACGAGCTCCATGGAGCTCAACCTCCAAAAGCCGGCACTCCACATATGTGTTGATATGCGTCGATTGCCCGCTCACCTGGCCACCCTCCCATGAATAGACCACCAACCAGCGAGAGTGTTGTGCTCGCGAGAGTTTTTTTTCTATTACTTTCTTATGTCACTTATGTTTTAAATATATGTTCACATAACCAAAAACTATGTTGTGCAATTAAAAAAACGTTCATAAATTTAAAAAATGAAATATTTTGAAAATGTCATTTTTAAAAGAGTTCATGCAATATGAAAATGTGCTTACGTATTTAATGAAGCTCATGTATTTCAATACAAAGTTTGTGTACTTAAAAATGTGTGTGCCTTTTTACAAGATCCATGTAATTTTGAAATCTATTAACCCGTTAATAAAAATGTCTATGTGGTTTCAAAAGTTCTCATATTATTAAAAAAATGACGATGAATTTTAAAGGATACCCTTAGCTCGAGAACGTTCACCAGGAGGGGTGGCATTTGCGAATGATTTCGCTGGCATATTTAGTTGTGAGGGATGGCACTTTATTCAGAGTGACATGGCAGTTTCTATGAGAGAAGGCAATTTTTCGTTTAAAACTACCCCCGTTTGAACTCATCATAGAACCAAAACTGCCATCAAAAGGGGTTTGTTTGCCACCCCTTTCCCAGCGAACATCCATCAGATAAGATTTCTGATTTTAAATTTGTTTGTATTTTCTATATGTGATCCTGCCATTTAAAAATTGTTCATATTTTAAAATAAATGTTCGAACATTTTAAAAAAGATTCACAGGATTAAAGAATACTGTAATTTTGAAAACTGTTCTCTCCTTTTTGTAAATAAATGTCCATATATTTTAGAAATATTAATATAACTAAAAATGTGTTTCGCGTATTTAGAAAATGGTTGTGTAGTTTTAAAAAGAGTCACCCTATACTTTTTTAAAATATTCATTCGCAACTTTTAAAAATGTTAATGCAATTTTGAAAACCATGTTTTTGAAAAGTGAAAGAGAAAAGGGAAAATAAAAAAGTATATGAAGTTTGAGTCACACACGGGTTGAAGCTATGCAATGGGCCAAGCAACACTACACTGGCAGACTTTTCTTTGAAACATTTAGCACTGCAGCCTGGAATATTTGGAAAGAGAGGAACAACTTAATATTTAAGCAAGTCGCACCTATAATCAGGGCTTGGGCAGAAAGGACAAGGGTGATTTGACTTGGCTCAAATATATGATTTCCCCAGAGCTTAGTGATTATATCACTGTCTCTTTTTTCTTGAAAATTGTAACTAACTATTGATCCTGATTTAGCTCTCTCTATATGGTTTTTAAGGGAATTCCTGTCCTCTTCCTTATGTAAATATAACTGTCCGTGTTTTCTTAATGTAGCAACAATAGAAGCCTCTCCTGCTGTTTAAAGCTAAAAAAAGGTATATGAAAAACAGGAAGAAAATAAAATAGTAAAAAATAAAAAGGAAAAACACACCAAAAGCTCGCAAAAAAAACCAAGCCCACACTCTTACCCACAAAAGTCGGGCAAGCAAATCAGATCTACCCGCAAAGAAACCTGGACAGCGTGATGTCCTTTACTAGCCATGACCCAAGTCGGCGACCGTGTGCTATATGCCGCTACAAGCGGTATTTCCCATACGACGCTCACCACATCAATTTGGCGACCAAACGCACACTGGCATGCGCACTGCGTTGACCCATCTGCAGCTGACTTTCCCCTCAAAAAGTTTTTTTGCAGCTGACTATTTTCCCTTTTTTTACTATTTCCTCTTCTTTGACTTTATTTCTACATTTTTTCTTCTTTCATTTTTGTTGATTTTTTCTTTTTTGTAATTTTCCTGTTTTACATCTTATAAATTATTACTATCTTTCAATATCATAAAGATTTTTCAAACTCCATGTAAATTTCTAAAATGCACTCATATCTTTAAATTAACATTTTCTTTCATGGTTATTTTGTAATTCTTGAAAACAAAATTATGTATTTCTAAAAGAATTTTCTTGCATTATAATAAAATATTCAAGCATTTGTTTATCTTCCGGCATTTCAAAAAATGTTAATATAATGAGGAAAAAACAATTTTTTAAATTTATGGAGAAACAAAATCATGTGAAAATGAGGCAGACCAGAGAAATATATTGGAAAATCAAAAACAGAAAAAAAACGAAGATAAAAAAGAAAATAAAAGGGGAGAGCTAGGTGGAGGAGTGACGCCAGTGCTCCTGCTGAATTATCTGCCGCAGCAGCGGCAAATAGGCGCTCTTGTTGTTGCGGCAAATACGAGTCAGTTAAGTCGCCTTCTATTGTACAGCCTATACTGTGTAGAAGCCATACAATAGGCACTTGTGTCAGTTTTACTTATGGTTATTTTCCTAGTTCGATTTTGGAGCTTCTGATTCGATCGACTGTCACACGAACGACCTCATGGCTCATCCACAAGGTTTCATTCATTTCCATTCACTTTTGTAGATTCTAGTTTAGTTCATCTTCTTGCAACGCCGTTATTTTTTCTTTTATCTCCTTAGAGGTATGAATCCTAAAAGCAGAAGTTCATGGACCCAGAGTGCCAGTTGGTTTTGAATCGTCTAGGACTTGCAAACACGTACTCCCTCCATCCGAAAAGTTGAGACACTTATTTCGGGATGGAGGGAGTACCATATATAAAATCCAAGCATTGTGCTAGGATCTGAAGCAGCCTGAAACTTGGAATTTCGTATGAACCACATCTGCTCACGGCTAGTTCAGTAGTGGGCAAGGCCCTCGCTGAGCTAGGCTGGTTAAAATTTGCATAGGAGCATTTTTGCAAGACCTTAAAAAATGCACGTACGTACACCTTGGCTTGTCTGCAGTGTACCGTACCCTCCTCATGTGTGCATCCTGAATCCCTGACCCTGCCCTGTATCTTCTTCTATGCAGTACCTCTCAGCAGTCAGCACACAGATGATGAAATCCACCCGGTAGAAAACTACAAACATTCATTTCTTCTTCCTCTTCTCCTTCTTCTTAAAAGGAAAAAAGACATGAACATTCAAACACCTTAAAAACTCCTCCACGCAGCAGCATCAGCAACAGCACGTTCTCTCTGAACCACAAGCCATCAATGTCGACGATGAGTTTAACCATGCATGTGCTGCACTGTCTACATTGCACACTTGCCCTGTGCGTGTTTAATCTGGCTATTAAACAGGAACACTCATCTCCTCCTTGAAGGAGAAACAAACATCAACATTCAAAGACCATAAGAACTCCACGTGAAAGCTAGGGCCGACGCTGCTGCCGCACCTGGAGCGGCTGGGCAGCGCGCAGCTACAGCTCGTGGTGACCACGTCCGCGGGCAGGCTGTGCCGTGCCGGCCCCAGTCCCGGTCCGGGCACGAACACTGGACGACCAACCGATGCAGGTGCATGCATGCTCATGGCTGAGGCAAAGGCAGCCATTTATTCCCATGTGTGCATGGCCAAGGCTTCATTGTCCCGCGTGTACGTATGTGGGAGTAGTATTTATGGCCATGTGTGCACGGGCAGGGCAAAACCAAAAGTGGATTTAATCAATCAATGAGGGGAGGAGAGATCGATCGTAGGACGCAGTGCAGTGATCACCGTTAGTGTGGTGTACTGGATCCAGATCCAGGGTACGTAGCGTACGTGCACCTTGTAGCTACATTAACTCTCGTTTCTGAAAAACAAAATAGTTACATTAATAACTTGGGTGAACAAATTTGGTATTCATCCGATACGAGCTGCGAGTGAAGTTTCCAAATCCCAACTTGTCCAGCGCCTGCTCTGACCGTGCATGACATGAGAGGGTACAGTGCCATCGTGTGCATTGCCCTCGGCCAACATGCATCTTTGACATGAGAGGTTTGTCAAGCCGGTATGTGAATGTGCTGACCTGACCAGTGCCCTCCTCAAAGAGAAAGCAGCCGAGAAAGAAATTGCCCCGCTGACTGCTGAGCCGCTCGCAGCTCGAAACTTTGTGCTGTGAGAACTTGGAGAAAACAACACCACTGGCTTCTTTCTGTTTGTTTCTTTGAAAAGTCCAATCATTTCTTTTATACGGTTGAAAAAGAGAGAACATGGATAGATTAGGGTTGGCTTCGACTGGCGTCAGGTTGGCACAAGGTGTGTGTGCCTGTAACAATAATGCCTCGACAGAAACGGCGGTGATCCTGGCCTCCGGCCTGCGGCGACCGTTTGGGCGGTGGTGCAAGGGCTGGCAATCGACGCAGGGTTGGATGGACGATGGTGGGAGAATATTAGGTGATACCATCATTCTAGTGCTCCCATGATAATCTTTTTTGCTTTTATTTACTTCGCACATTAGTTTTGACTGAGTCTGACCAAGTTTATACAGAAAACAATATGAACATTTACAGTAACACAATTTTATATGATGTGAAAATACAATCAGTGATGAATCCAATGGTATTGATTTGATAGCGTATATTAATATATTGTTTTACAAATTTGTTGAAAGTATATATAAAGTTTGACTTTAGACAAACATAATATGCAGAGCGAGTAAAAATGAAGGGAGTATCAGTTCGCAAGCATGAACCATACATAGCAATCAAATGTTGTGCTAGGAGTTGAAGAGGTCTGAAACTCATCTGCTCACGGTAATTTCAGTAGGGGGCAAGGCCCCCTCTGTTGAGCTGCGTTGGCCAAAATCTGCATAGGAACAAATTTGTTTTTTTGCAAGACCATAAATATCGCATGTACACCACACCAGTACCTAGGATTGATGACGAGGTGTTGAACATGTTCAGGAGTTAATTCAACAGCGATTCATCAATATAGACACCTGCGCTGCCCTTTTGAGGTTGGTCGTAAAGAGAGTATCATGCATGTCAATTAGGCAAATTTGATGAGATGGCATAAAATTTAATGCAAAAAGAGAGGGTTGAGTATCATATCATGATACCGTATCATATTAAATGTTGTGCTACTATGTGTCATGCATGGCAATAAATGAAATCATATATGATACTAATATATGATACTATGCACTACGGATGTAGTATCATACACTAGTATCATATGCCTGACACTAGTCTATGATACTTGTCATTACGACTAGTTAATAGTAATCTGGCCGTGTTCATGGGCACCTTCACTTGGATCCACCAGACATCAAATCCCTGTGCAGTGTTCATGGGCAGTGCATCTCGATCTCGGCTCGGATCGCTGCACGCGTACACCGTGTCTTGTCTGCACTGTGCACTGCTCGCCCCATGTGTGCACCCTGAATCCCTGACCCGGCACTGCATCTTCTTCTATACCTCTGCACGTTATTCAGACTATCAAACAAACAGGTGATATCCACGCAGTAGAAAACAACAACATTCATTTCTCCCTCTCCTTCTTCTTAAAGGAAAAAACATGAACACTCAAAGACCTTAAAACCTCCTGCATGCCGCAGCAGCACGTTCTCTTCTGAACCATGCTCCATCAATGTCGACGATGTGCTGCACTGTCTACTACTTCCTCCCTAAACTAATATAAGAGCGTTTAGAATACTAAAGTAGTGATCTAAATGCTCTTATATTAGTTTACAGAGGGAGTACATTGCACATTCGCGCTGTCTGCGTTTAATCTGGCCAGTAGTATTAAACATGAACATTCGTCTCCTTTCTCCTCCTTCTTAAAGGAGAAACAGACATGAGCATTCAAAGGCCATAGAAACTCCATGTTCTTTCTGAATGCTGACCCATGTCTTCTCCCCCCACGAATTAAACCCGCCTGATTATGATTAATCATCATGTGCTGCATCTCATTGAATCGCCGTTGTGCGCTGCATGTGTTGCAGGTATAAAACCTCCTGCATGCAGGCATGCAGCAGCACGTTGTTTCTGGATAGGGTCCACGAACTAAACCTGTGTGATTAGCAAGTGACCATGTGCTGCACTGCGTTGCACCGCAGGCTGTATTGCTCTGCGCGGTGGAAAGGCTGGCGCCCGGAGCGGCTGGGCGGCGCGCAGCTCGTGGTGACCACGTCCGCGGGCAGGAAGTCCAACCGATGCAGGCGAGGCAAGGACTAGCGGCGACGAAGGTGGAGGCAAAGCAGAGCAGCGCCATTTATTTTTCCTGTGCGTCTTTATGCCCATGTGTGCACGGCCAGGGCAAACCTAAAGTTGATTTAATGAGGGGAGGAGAGATCGATATCGATCGTAGGATGCAGTGCAGTGACCACCGTTACGTTAATGTAGTGTACTGGATCCAGATCCAGGGTACGCAGCGTACGTGCAACTTATAGTTACATCAACTTGCTGAAGAAAACGACTCAATATTCATACATGCTGCATGCAAGTGAAGTTTTCAGCTTGTCCAGTGGCTTCTCTGGCCGTGCATGGTGCACGAGGGTACAGTACCGCCCGTGTGCATTCCATTGCCATTGCCATCGCCACGCATGCATCTTTGCACGTGCCCTGCTGGACTTGTCGAGCCGGTATACGTGCTGCTGTTGGCTAGTGCCCTCCTCCAAAAGAAAGCAGTCAAGAAAGAAAATGTCTTGCTGAGTGCTCTAAGCGGCTCGCAAGTCGAAACCTTTGTTGTGCTGTGAAAACAAAGCAAAAAACAACAGCACTTGCTTCTGCTTGTTTCTTTTGGAAGGTCTAATCATTTCTTTTACGGTGAAAAGAGAGAAGATGGGTAGATTACGTTGGCTGGGGCATCAGGTTGGCACGAGCTGTGTGCCGGTTGAAATAATGGGTGGAAGTGTATGACTCTGGCAGGGACGGGCTGCATGTTAAATAGATCGATAGGTTTACAGATATGATGGTTAGGTCGTGGATTGATCCTCACGGTAAACTATACAGAGATGAGGATAAATCCTAAGAGCAATTTCAACGTGCCGACCCAAATGGACGACGCTTTTATCCGCTTTTTGTCCATTTGGATCGGCCCAGCGAACACAAATGTCCGACGCTGTGTTTGGATTGACGCGAACGTCCAACACTGGTCCGACCAATTTTATCGGCGCGCCAATTTTTCTAAAGCATTTTAAAAATAAACACATGCATTTAATTAAACATAAAGCCAGTCACGAAAGCCGGCGAAAGTCCACATTACATTAATTAACATAAAAAACTAAAAACTAGACGACGTGCTACCCTAGGCATCTACGTCGGGGCCGGTGAGGTCGATCAGCGTCGGCGCGGGGCCGGCCCAGGGGAGCGCCGTGTTCCAGAGGGCGGCGATGTTGGGCTGCGCCGTCGCTACCTGGGCCTGGCGTGCCTCCTCTTCAGCCTCGCGCTCGAGCATCTGCAGGCGCTCGCCCTCCTCGCTCCTGGGCCAGCCGAACGCGGCGCCAGTGGTCGAGGTAGGCCGCCTCCTGCTTCTTCGTGGCCCCAAGCCAGATCGGCGGAGCGCCAACCCACTCGCGCACTACTCTGGTCCAGGAGTAGCGCGGAGGCTGGCTCCTTCGGCTTGGCTTTGGGCGGGGACGACGGGGTCACCGGTGGCACGACACAGTCGGCCGCCGCGGAGAGGGCCATGGCCTCCGCCATGGCAACGTGGAAAGCCGCCTCATCCGCCTCCCTCCACCGCTTCTCCTCCTCGCTCTCCTTAATGGGCGCCTGGTAGGCGGCCTCGGCCTCCTGGTCCTCGTCGCAGACGACGAGCGGGGACGGCGGCAGGCTACGGTCGACGCCACGGACGTCGCGTCGCGTCGCCTCCTCGTGCTCGAAGGCGAACCATCGAGCCCAGTTGGGCGAGTCGACGGCATAGTGCGGCTCGGCACGTTGCTCCGGCGTCAGCAACGCCCGCCGGCGCCGCACCTCCTCCGCATGGGCCCTCGCCGTCCGCGGTGCCGCCGGCACTGGGATCCTCTACAGATCCAAATGTCAGTCATGCGGCAGCATCGCGTCGGGGTACGGCAGAGGCACGCGGTGCTGCCAGTGCCACTTGGCCTGGTACACCGGCACATTGATGCGCTGCCTCTGTAGGGGAGCGCGCGGCGGCGCGGGGAGGGCGGGGAGGGAGGGGGAATGGCGGGCGAGGGCCTTGCCCTTGCTGCTGCTGCCGATGCCGGAGCAGAAGCCCATGTTGGCGGTGGCTAGGGTTGTCGCCGGCGTGGGGGCAGGGGTGGCCAGATGGGGACGGGGGCGAGTGGCTGTAGATGAGGACGGCCCCGCCGTTCGCCCAGCTTAAAAAAGGACGACCGTCGTTGTTGACGCATGGGCCCAAGGTGGGCGGTCGTCATAATAATGTTGACCGTCGTAGTTGTACGACCGTCAGGTGGGGACGCGGCGGACGGCGAGGAGACGCTCGGTGCGTCCGCTTCGCGTCCGCGCCGACGCATTCCAGACGCAATTTTGGCCGGAAATGGGTCGGCGCGGACGCCAGGCGGACACGATTTGAGTTTGGGTCGGCGCGCTGGGCCTCCACTTTTGTCCGCGCCAACCCAAACGGACGCGGGCGGACGAAATGGGTTGCCCCATTGGAGTTGCTCTAACAACCCTAACTATCGGATTACAACAAACACACAACGCCCTAATCATACCACAAGTATATATAGTTTATACACCATCATATATACATACAATACTTTTAACACAAGCCCCCCTCAATCACAGCTTCAACAAGTTGAGATTGCTCTTGAAGCCTTCCAATTTTCGCCATGACAAGGCCTTGGTAAAACCATCTGCAACTTGATCACCTGTGGGAATGAAAACGAATGTCTAGTAGTCTCTTGGCTACTCTTTCTCAAATAAAATGATAGTCAACCTCTATATGTTTGGTCCTTGCGTGGAACACTCGATTTGCTGACAAGTACTCCCTCCATTCCAAGATAAGTGACTCAACTTTATACCAGCTTTAGTACAAAGTTAGTACAAGCTTGAGTCACTTATTTTCGAACGGATGGAGTATGTGGCACCAATGTTATCACATCAAAGGCGAGCGACTAGTGAATGAGAAACTCCAAGCTCACGCAGAAGAGTTTGAACCCAAATAATCTCCACATAGCATTAGCTAAGGATTTATATTTTGCCTCCGTGCTTGATCTGGAGACAGTAGCTTGCTTACGTGCACTTCAAGAAATTAGATTTGGACCCAAAACACACAAATAGACCTCATGTTGACCTTCTCATGAGGACATCCTTCTTAATCAGCATCCGAAAAGGCACCGACAAAATTGGAAGTTGACCGGATAAACTTCATGCATGTACTCATAGTACCTCTGAGATATCTCAAAATCCTTTTAGCTGATGTCATATGTTGAGAAGTAGGAGAATGCAAATACTGACATACTTTGTTTACAAGAAAATAAATGTCAAGTCTTGTCAGTGTTAAGTACTGCAAGGCACCTACCATACTTCTGTACTTTGTTGACTCTTCGGCCTCCAAAGGTTCTCCTTCTTCTCTTAGTAGTTTTTCTGATGTAGAGAGAGGCATGTTTGAAACTTTGCAATTCATCATCCCTGCACATTTCAAGATATCCAAGACATAGTTTTCTTGGGTTAGAGGAATGCCATCTTTCGTCTTTTTAATCCCAAGAAATAGTGTAGATCACCTAAATCTTTCAAGACAAAGTCTTTTCTCAAATCTTCCAACAATGCCATAGTTGCATGTTGTGATGAGCTAGAAACAATAATATCATCAACATAAAACCAACATAAAGAAAGTGATCTTGCCTTTCTGGTAAAAGAACAAGGAAGTATCTCCCTTGGATGGTTTGAAAGTGCTTGAAGTTTTTCACTTAACCTAGAGTACTATGCCCTAGGTGCCCGTTTCAAACCATACAAGGCTTTATCAATTTTGCAAGCGTGATTTCCCTTGCCTTTTACCTCATAGGCAGGTGGCTGTCTCATATAGACTTCTTCCTCTAGAACGCCATGAAGAATGCATTCTGCACATCCAATTGCCTAAGGCTTCAATTATTTGAAACTACAACAGAAAGAACAAGTCTGATAGTAGTTGCTTTAACAACAGGACTGAAGGCATCCTCATAATCTATACCATATCTCTGCTTAAAACCCTTTGCTACCGACCTTGCTTTATACTATCAATTTGACCATCTGCATTTCTTTTAATTCTGTAGACCCACCTACAATCAATGACATTTTTATTTCTTGTTGGTGGAACTAAGTGCCAAGTCTTATTTTTAGTAAGAGCACCATACTCATCATTCATAGCCATTTTGTGTCACTTAGAGCTTCCTGTAGATTACTTGGTTCACCGCTAGTTGTTAATCCTCCAAAACGAATTTTGAGCTTGTCATACCTGACCGTACCATCTGTATGAAATTGAGGTTTTACAATACCGTGTTGTGACCTTGCTCTTCGAGTCGGCACATCCGGAGCTGCAAGAGGCTATGGCACAACAGATCACGTGGTGGTGGGTGAAGCCGCATGCGACCTGGCGTCAAATCCGCTGTCCTCAACAGAGGATCCCGCATCTCGTCGCGTCATGCCAGAGCTGCCAGACGCCTGGCTCGCGCCTGACTGGTCCATGTGGCGACCAGCGAGAGGAGGCGAATGACGCGCTGGGTCGTGTGGCTCGTCCTGCACCACATGGCCACCAGGAGACGACCCGCCTGGGAAGGCGTCATTAGGCGAACCGGCCCGCCCCGTGTGGCGCTCCCTGGGTGGAGTTTGCGGACCCGAGGCAGATTCACCCCTGGTCCACCTGTGCCGCATGCGCCTGCGGCCTCGGGATCAGCATCCGCAGCACCTGGATCAATTTTGTGCTCCGCGCCATGGTTGTCTTGTTCCGACTGCATAAAATCATGCACAAAGACTGGATTTTCTCCAGAATTAGTATGAAAATTTGCCTATTGATCAACCATTGTATATACGTACAATACTTTCTAACACCAGTAACAATAATGCCCATGCAGAAACGAACCCGCAAAAAAAACGAAAGTGATCCTGGCCACAGACCTGGGGCGATCATTTGGGCGATCGTGCAAGGGGTGGCAATCGACGCAGGGTTGGATGAATGATGATGGGGAGTATCAGGTGATACCATCACTCAAGTGTTTCCATGATACTACCTCCGTCCGGGTTTATTAGTCTCCCTCGTATTTAGGGTCATATTTTGACTAGTATTTTCACTAATAAAATATAATTTATACATAGCAAAACTAACATCATCGAAAACTATATTCAAATACGAATCTAACAATATAATTTTTGTGACATGCGTTAATATTTTGTTTGCTAAACTTATAATTAAAATTTGGTATAAAATACGAAGGGAGCCAATAAACCGGGACGGAGTATATAGCATCCAAACGTTGTGCTAGGATTTGGAAAGGTCTGAAACTCAGAACTTCTTCTGAACCTCAACTACTCAAGGTAATTTCAGTAGTGGGCAAGGCCCCCTCAGTAATACCTAGGATTGATGACGAGGTGTTGAACATGTTCAGGAGTTAATTCAATAGCGATTCATCAATATATACACCTGCACTGCCCTCCTTGAGTTAAGACTAGCCACAGTGGGAGTAACTTCAGCAGTAACATCGAGTCCAACTCAGCAAATTTGCTTATGTGGCAATGAGTTAATGAGGAGAGAGGTAGTAGTAGTAACTTACACTAGTAGAAAACAGGGCTTTGGTCCAGGCCGGGTCAGCCCATTAGTCCTGGTTTAGTCCAGAACCGGGACCAATGTGGGCATTGGTCCCAGTTCGTGAGCCCAGGGGGCCGGCCGGGCCACGTGGGCCATTGGTCCCGGTTCATCTGGACCTTTTGGTCCCGGTTGATGGGATGAACCGGGACCAATGGGCCTCGCTCCTGGCCCACCACCATTGGTCCCGGTTGGTGGCTTGAACCGGGACCAAAGGCTCCCCTTTAGTCCCGGCTCATCCCACCAACCGGGACCAATGAGGTGCCTATATATACCCCTCGCTCGCGAGCAGAGCACCCCAGTGCTCTGTTTTTCTCTAGCCGAGGGGGAGAGGGCTTGGTGGTGCTCTAGCTCACCTCCTATGCACACAAGGTGTTCGATGGAATGCCTGAGCCACACTACTTAAGCTTTCTCCTCTCCAAGCTCGACCTCCAAGCTCCATTTTCCATAATATTTGTCTAGGTTTAGCGGTCCGTCACGCCCCGTCCCCGTCTTCACCGCCGTCGATCACCCGCGCCGAGCTCATCGCCGGCACCACCGTGGTGATCCTCTTGTTCTTATCTTCTTTCTGAAAGGAAAAATATTCTTACTTGTATGTTTACATAGATACTTGTATTATTTTCTTACATAGTGCGATGGTTTTGGTATCCGCCCCCGTCGGCCCTCGTCCTGTCTATGATTCGGATGTGGTATATATATTATCTTTATAACTATTGATTCATTTATTGTTTATGAAAATTATACCGACCAACGTGACATAGATTTTATTTATGTAGGATGTATGTGAATCGGAAATGCCAACCGACCCTATTGTCGAGAGGTTAAATTTAGTTGAAGAAGAAAACAATTTGTTGAAGGAAAAAATAAAAAAAATGAGGAGGAGAAGATGATATTGGAGTTGCATGTTGCGGATGTCGTCGATGATCACAAGATCAAGATGGATGCAATGCGCTTGAAGATTAGAAAGATTTGAAAATATGCCATTCATACCGAGGCTTGGTATCATTATGCCGTTGGATCAATTGTTACCTTGGTTCCGATTATGATCGCATTTGTTTTCGCATTGAAATATTTTACATAGTTTCAATGTATGGTTTAATTAATTAGATGCTCTGGAGAGCTATATGTTGTTAGATGAGAACTATGTATGCACTTTGGTTTTAATGTGATGATGAACTTCTATTAATTTGGACACTTAATTATATATAATGCACGCAGATGAACCGGCAATGGATCTACTGTGACAGACACACCCACGAGTACATTAAGGGTGTGCATGAGTTTCTCGATGTGGCTGAGGCAAACAAGCAGAATGGTTTTATGTATTGTCCATGCACTGAATCTGGGAATACGAGGTCTTACTCTAACTGGAAAATCCTTCACTCCCACCTGCTTTACAAAGGTTTCATGCCACACTATAATGTTTGGACGAGGCACGAAGAAATAGGGGTATGATGAAAGACGGCGAAGAAGAAGAGTACGATGACAACTATGTGCCCCCTGAATACGGTGATGCTGCAACGGGGGGAGCTGGTGAAGATCAAGAGGAACCAGACGATGTGCCCAATGATGCTGCAACGGGTGAAGCTGCTGAAGATCAAGAGGAACCAGACGATGTGCCCGATGATGATGATCTCCGCCGGGTCATTGTCGATGCAAGGACGCAATGCGAAAGTCAAAAGGAGAAGCTGAAGTTTGATCGCATGTTAGAGGATAAAAAAAGGGTTGTACCCCAATTGCGAAGATGGCAACACAAAGCTCGGTACCGTACTGGAATTGCTGCAGTGGAAGGCAGAGAATGATGTGGCTGACAAAGGATTTGAGAAACTACTGAAAATATTGAAGAAGTTTCCAAAGGATAACGAATTGCCCGACAGTACATACGCAGCAAAGAAGGTCGTATGCCCTCTAGGATTGGAGGTGGAGAAGATACATGCATGCCCTAATGACTGCATCCTCTACCGTGGTGCATACAAGGATCTGAACGCATGCCCGGTATGCGGTGCGTTGCGGTATAAGATCAGACGAGATGACCCTGGTGATGTTGACGACGAGCCCCCCAGGAAGAGGGTTCCTGCGAAGGTGATGTGGTATGCTCCTATAATACCACGGTTGAAACGTCTGTTCAGAAACGAAGAGCATGCCAAGTTGATGCGATGGCACAGTGAGAACTGAAAGAAAGATGGGAAGTTGAGAGCACCCGCTGACGGATCGCAGTGGAGAAAAATCGAGAGAAAGTACTGGGATGAGTTTGCAAAGGACCCAAGGAATGTATGGTTTGCTTTAAGCGTGGATGGAATTAATCCTTTCGGGGAGCAGAGCAGCAATCACAGCACCTGGCCCGTGACTCTATGTATGTATAACCTTCCTCCTTGGATGTGCATGAAGCGGAAGTTCATTATGATGCCAGTTCTCATCCAAGGCCCTAAGCAACCCGGCAACGAAATTGATGTGTACCTAAGGCCATTAGTTGAAGAACTTTTACGGCTGTGGAATGGAAACGGTGTACGTACGTGGGATGAGCACAGACAGGAGGAATTTAACCTTAAGGCGTTGCTGTTCGTGACCATCAACGATTGGCCCACTCTCAGTAACCTTTCAGGACAGACAAACAAAGAATACCACGCATGCACGCACTATTTATATGACACTGAAAGTATATACCTGGACAAATGCAGGAAGAATGTGTACCTGGGCCATCGTCGATTTCTTCCGACCAACCATCAATGTCGAAAGAAAGGCAAGCATTTCAAAGGCGAGGCAGATCACCGGAAGAAGCCCGCCATGCGCACCAGTGATCACGTGCTTGCTATGGTCAATGATTTACAGTACGTAATCTTGGGAAAGGGTCCCGGTGGACTAGCTGTTCCGAATGACACTGAGGGACACGCACCCATGTGGAAGAAGAAATCTATATTTTGGGACCTACCCTACTGGAAAGACCTAGAGGTCCGCTCCTCAATCGACGTGATGCACGTGACGAAGAACCTTTGCGTGAACCTGCTAGGCTTCTTGGGCGTGTATGGGAAGACAAAAGATACACCTGAGGCACGGGAGGACCTGCAACGTTTGCACGAAAAAGACGGCATGCCTCCGAAGCAGTATAAAGGTCCTGCCAGCTACGCTCTTACGAAAGAAGAGAAAGAAATCTTCTTTGAATGCCTGCTCAGTATGAAGGTCACGACTGGCTTCTCGTCGAATATAAAGGGAATAATAAATATGCCAGAGAAAAAGTTTCAGAACCTAAAGTCTCATGACTGCCACGTGATTATGACGCAACTGCTTCCGGTTGCATTGAGGGGGCTTCTACCGGAAAACGTCTGATTAGCCATTGTGAAGCTATGTGCATTCCTCAATGCAATCTCTCAGAAGGTGATCGATCCAGAAATCATACCAAGGCTAAGGAGTGATGTGGCACAATCTCTTGTCAGTTTCGAGCTGGTGTTCCCACCATCCTTCTTCAATATCATGACGCACGTCCTAGTTCATCTAGTCGACGAGATTGTCATCCTGGGGCCCGTATTTCTACACAATATGTTCCCCTTTGAGAGGTTCATGGGAGTCCTAAAGAAATATGTTCGTAACCGCGCTAGGCCAGAAGGAAGCATCTCCATGGGCCATCAAACAGAGGATGTTATCGGGTTTTGTGTTGACTTCATTCCTGGCCTTAAGAAGATAGGTCTCCCTAAATCACGGTATGAGGGGAGACTGACTGGAAAAAGCACTCTTGGAAGAGACTCAATAATATGCAGGGACGGATATTCTTGGTCTCAAGCACACTACACAGTTCTACAGAACTCTACCTTGGTGACCCCGTATGTCGATGAACACAAGAACAGTCTGCGCTCCAAACACCCGGAGCAGTGCGACGACTGGATTACATGTGAACACATCAGGACTTTCAGCAGTTGGTTGGAAACACGTCTCAGAGGTGACAACATTGTTTGTGATGAGTTGTACTTGTTGTCCAGGGGACCATCTTTGACTGTATTGACTTACAAAGGATACGAGATAAATGGGAATACATTTTACACGATCGCCCAAGATCAAAAGAGCACCAACCAAAACAGCGGTGTCCGCTTTGATGCAGCAACCGAGAGCGGAAAGGACACATATTATGGTTACATAGTGGACATATGGGAACTTGACTACGAACCTGATTTTAAGGTCCCTTTGTTTAAGTGCAAATGGGTCAATCTGTTAGGCGGTAGGGTACAGGTAGACCCACAGTACGAAATGACAACAGTGGATCTGAAAAATCTTGGGTACACTGACGAACCGTTCGTCCTAGCCAATGATGTGGCACATATTATCTATGTGAAGGACATGTCTACCAAACCGAGAAAAAGAAAAGATAAGGAGGCGAATACATCATACGATGAGCAAAAGCGCCACATAGTTCTTTCAAGAAAAAGGGATATCCTGGGAGTGGACGGCAAGCCAGACATGTCTGAAGATTATGAAAAGTTTCATGAAATTCCTCCCTTCAATGTCAAGGCTGACCCAAGCATCCTGATAAACAATGAAGATTATCCATGGTTACGGCACAATAAGCAAATGACACAAGCGAAGAAAAAGTGAAGACTTTCTCCCGCAACTATTATGATGATACCATGCCAACTTTGTAACACACGAACATGCTACCATTGTCCGTTTTGTACATGCACATGCTATGTGGGTGAAATTATGATACCATCCCAACTTTCAACTTTTTCAGAGTTCATTTGAAATGCTTTCATGTCTTATGGTTCGCCCCTGGCCCATGACCATTAGTCCCGGTTTGTGCCACAAACCGGGACTAAAGGGTTGATCCTCGTTGCGGGCAGAGTTTAGTCCCACCTCGCCAACCGAAGGGGGCTCACACCGGTTTATAAGCCCTTCCCTCTCTGCCTTGTTGAGCTCCTCTCGAAGTGAAAATAGATGCCCTAATAGAGAAAAGTTTAACCTAAATTCATAGTGAATTTCTCTGAAATTCATAGAAATTTACTAGGAATTTAGGTTGAATTTTCTCTATAAGCGCATCTATTCTCATTTTTTAGTAAGTTAATCACAAACTTGTGATTCAAACAATTTTCAAAGAATTCAAATTTTAACTATTCAAATTTGAAAACTAATGGCACTAACAGAAAGTTTATAATTTTTCTAAAACTAATGGCACTAACAGAAAGTTTATAATTTTGCTAACCTAAAAGCAAACAGAATTAAAAATTAAAGCAAAAAACAAAAGAAAATAAATAATGCA
>NC_041390.1:616760866-616761802 GCF_002162155.2 Triticum dicoccoides | reverse complement strand
AATAGAAAGTTTATAATTTTGCTAACCTAAAAGCAAACAGAATTAAAAATGAAAGCAAAAAACAAAAGAAAATAAATAATGCAAAAAACAAATAAAAAAACGGGAAAAAACTATTTTTATAGTAAAGATAATCACAAAATAAAATAAATAAAGCAACAAAGAAAACAAAAAAAACTAAAAAAGTGTTTTCAAATTTGAAAACTAATGGCATTAACAAAAAGTTTATAATTTTTCTAAAACTAAAAGCATAAAGAATTAAAAAATAAAGCAAAAAAAAAAGAAAATAAATAAAGCAACAAAAAAACAAAAAACATGCCACCTACTGGGCCACCACGGCCTGAATACGACTAGAAACCCTACCATGGGCCAGGATTCAGGCCCGCAGTAGGCCAGTAGGCCCACAGGCATTGAAGTGACAGATTAGGCCCGAAAGCCTGCAGTTGAGAGGAGCTCGGGAGGGTGGGCGCAGCAGCGCTTATAAACCACTCCCGAGCCCTCTCAACTAGCAAGGTGGGACTAAACTTTTGGGCGCGGGGCAGCACAAGGCCATTGGTCCCGGTTGGTGCCACCAACCGGGACCATAGGCCTCTGCTTCCCGCCCTTTCGGCTGCTGAAAAGAGACCTATGGTCCCGGTTGATGGCACGAACCGGGACCATAGGGGGGCATTGGTACCGGTTCGTGCCACGAACCGGGACCACTGCTCTGGGTATATAAGGTAGCACTTGTGAAATTTTCGCCAACCGCTCCCATTCCCCCCCGACGCCGCCAGGCCGTTCGTCTTCGTCGTCGCCGCCCCGAGCCCGTCGTCGCCCGCTCCCCGTCGCCGTCGCCCCGTGCTGCCGCAGGCCTTCTCCCCGTCACTGCGTGCGCCGTCACCGGCCTCCTCCTCGTCGTTGCGTGCGCCATCTCCGGCCCCCTCCCCGTCGCCCCGCGCC
>NC_041390.1:616754659-616760513 GCF_002162155.2 Triticum dicoccoides | reverse complement strand
TCTCTGTGTGTGATAAAAATTTTCATATGTGTATGTATATGCTCATATGTATTTGGATTTGGCTATGTATGTATGTGTATGCTCATATGTATGTATGTATGTATGTATATGCTTTCTGTATATGGATTTGGCTATGTATATGCTCATATGTATGTATGTTCATATAGCATTTTTTCTATATATGAATTATTTTTTTGTTCATGGATATATGCTAAAGAAAACGAGGGGGGTCATAGATGATGATGAGAGGTCGAGAGGGGGACGAGAGGTCGATAGGGGTCGAGGGGAGAAAAAAATGTTATCAGGGACGAGGGTCGTCGAGGGGTCGAGAGGGGTACGAACCGGGACCAATACTCTGTGTATATAAGCAGGACTTAGAAAGAAGAAGAGGGGAGGAAGAAGAGGAGAAATAAATAAGAAGAAGAAAACAAGAAGAAAAAGAAGAGGAGAAGAAGAAAGGAATAGTGGAGAAGAAGAGAAAATAGAATATATTCTATTTTTTCTTCTTCTCCACTATTCCTTTCTTCTTCTCCTCTTTTTTTTCTTCTTTTTTTTCTTCGATCTTCTCCTCTAGCTATTCCTTTCTTCTTCTCCTCTTTTTTCTTCTTCTTCTTCTTCTTAATTTTTATCGGGAACGAGGGTGTCGAGGATCACCGAGGGTCGAGGGTCGGGAACTAGGGTAGAGGGTCGAGGGTCGTTAAGGGGTCAAGGGTCGAGGGTTTCAGGGTCGAGGGTTCGAGGGTTCTATAGGGTCGAGGGATCTAGGGTCGAGGGTTCCAGGGTCGTCTAGGGGTCGAGGGTTCCAGGGTCGTCGAGGGTTCGAGGGGTCGAGGATCGCCGAGGGGTCGAGAGAGGTTTCCTAGTGTCAAAGTATTGAAGAAATCCATGGATTCATCATTAGCCGGAAGTAACCAGGGCATGACAAAGTCCTCCAAAGTTATTTTGGAATGGTGTCCCGGATAGGATAATTTGCCTTTTTGTATGAATTTCAGCAAAGGCCTTCCAAATAACGATATTTGGAAGGTTCTTGCTGAACTTTGTACCAAAAAGCGAATTATCCTATCTAGGACTCCGTTCCAAAATAACTTTGGAGAGCTTCGTACCATCATGCACCTGTTACTTTCGCCTAATGATGAAGACAAGGTTTTGTTGAATCCTTTGACACTAGGCAACCTCCCGACCCCTCGGCGATCCTCTCGAACATGAGAGGAAGAAGAGGATAAAAAAAGAAGAGGAAGAAGAAAAAAAAGAGGAGAAGAAAGAATAGAGGAGTTCTTCTCCTCTATTCTTTCTTCTCCTCTTTTTTTCTTCTTCTTCCTCTTTTTTTATCGGGAACGAGGGTCGTCGAGGGACATAGATGTAGTGTCGTCGTTGTCGACATATACCCCCTCCCGATAGCTTCAACACGTGGGGGGGTCGATATTACCCCCTCCTTGAAGCGTTCTCGAGGCCACCCCAAACCCTTGAAGCGTTGTAGAGGCCACCCCAAACCCTAGAGAAGCAGCGTCGAGGCCACTAATTAATATATATGATTCCTTACTATGATTAGGTAGCTAGTTCTATGTTTGCCACTAATATATCCATCTGTCATGTTTGAATAATAATTGCCATGTTGTAAATATTTGTAGAAACTATGGACACCGCCCGAGACGAAGCAAAAGAAGCGTTGTTGAGGGACATAATCGCAGAAGGAAGTGATGTCGTCTCGTTGTTTCTCAACGACACCGATGGTCTGGAAGGAGAGGGTGAAGAAGCTGGCTACGGTGACCTAATGCCGGTGCAAGAAGAAGAACATGAGGATGGCTCCTGTGACCCAATGCCGGTGCAAGAAGGAGACCGTGATGACGGCTCCGGTGACCGAACCGAGTCCGGCCAGGTATATATATTAGTTAAGCCTGTGCTGACTAGCTGATTGATGCATTCATTGTTTTGGTATGTACACATATTAATTAAGTCTTTGTTCTTTTTTCTAGCCCTCCGGATCGAGAACAACTTCGGTAAAGAGACGAGGCCCGAAGAAAAAGTTGAGCTCGGATGAAAAGTTTGAGATCATAGCAATCGCGCCCAACGGCCAACCGATTGAACCCATCCGAACAAAGAACACATTTGTTGCTCAGTGCGGGGTTCTGGTTAGGGACAAGATCCCGATAAGCATCCAGCAATGGTTTAAGCCGGCTACAGAAGACCCTGAGGTGTCTTATGTCAATGATATGCAGAAAAATGATCTTTGGACTGAGCTGAAGTCAAATTTCACCCTACCGCCAGAGGATAATCCAGAAAACCCAGTTAAAGAGCAATTAATCAAGTCTTTTTCTCTTAAGAGGATGGCAGAACTATTCAGGAGGTGGAAGAAAGAGTTGAATAAGTTTGTCGAAAATAATGAGACACCAGAATTCCAGGGCAGATATGAGAAGATCAGAGATCACTGGCCCGCATTTGTGGCCCACAAGACATCGAAAAAGAGTAAGAAGATGTCGGCGACAAAGAAGCAAAATGCTGCAAAGAAGAAGCATCACCATCGCACGGGGTCAGGTGGCTACCTCGTAGCCCGGCCTAAGTGGGCCAAGACTGAGAATGATCTGGTTAATAAAGGGATCAAACCAGAGACAATTAACTGGCCAGACCGTTGCCGGACTTGGTTCTTCGGGGCTGGCGGAACCTTGGACCCTGTAACAGGGAAGTGCATTTGGATGAATGATCAAATGGACATACCAGTCAGGAAGCTTAAGCAGTATATCGAAGCAGCGCAGCAAGGGACGTTCTTTCCATACAGAGAGAACGACGAGCTCACAATGGCCCTCAAGAATCCTGAGCACCCTGGACGGACACGAGGCACGCCAGGCTCCATTCTGTGGAAGGTTGGGTTTCCGAACGCAGGCGGTTACAAATCCCATGAGAGGAGGAAAAAAGTGCAGCAGACCCAAATGCAGGCGCTGCAAGCAAGGGTAGACGTGATAGAGGAACGAGAAGAAAATCGCAGCAAACGTACTGCCAAAACTTCCCCCGAAGCTACCCTGCCATCTCAGCGCAGAAGCAGCGTGGCTTCCACCGAACTGCTTCAGCCGAAGCATGCCTTGACGGCTCCTGCCAGCTATCCCGTGGATGCTATCACGGAGTCTCAAAATTGCCACCTTATGACGCAATGGATGAATTTGAAGGTCAAGGCGGCTGTTGGCTCTGTTTATCCTACTGAACCCGGCGTAACTTTTCACTGCCGGCCGATTCTAGAAGGATATGCTAGGGTGATGGTGGATGAAATAACGGAGGGATTTGAGGACCTCCATCTTGACCACCCTACCGGTGAAGGGGAGACTCGGCTAGGGTCTGCTCTGAAGACTCCATGCCTATGGCGGAAGGAGCTCATCAACCTTCCGAACTGGACGCCTCCGCCTCCTCCTCCTCCTCCGGCGAGTCAGGGCACTCCACCTCCTCCACCGCCTCCTCCTCCGGCGAGTGACGATCAGGGCCCTCGGCCGGCTCCTTCTCCGGCGCGTGGTGGCACTCCGCCTCCTTCTCCGCCTGCGCCGGCGCGCCCGAGCAGCCAGCCTCCTCCTTCTCCGCCTCGTCAGCAAGGGTGGAAGAGACCCGCCGCCGCTCCGGCGCGTCGTAGTCCTTCTCCTCCGCCTCGTAAGCAAGTAAAGAAGACAACCGCTCCGTCTACTCAGCCGGCGTCTAGCAGTACAACCAGAGGCGGGAGGACATACAGATTCGGTCCTTATCTGAAGCCACAGAAGTTACCATACGAGAGGACCCCGGAGGAGACCGCGAAGATCGCATGAACCGAAGTGGATGAATGGTTTCAAGGGTTGAAAGCAAAGAGACATCCACCTCCGGAGGAGAAGGTAGATCCGGTGAAAGTGAAGCGCACTCTGGCTGCCCTGGCAAAACCACCCAAGTCTCCGCCGAAAGGCAACTATGAGCGCATTATTGCAAAGACATGGGCTGAAGCGGAGCGGTCAGGAAGTACAGTCAGTGATCAAAGGCTGAAAGAATGACGAGCAGCTAGGAAACAAATTGCCCAGCTCGGCGAACAAGCGAAGCAATCGTGCCCCCCGCTCAAGGTGCCTAGCGACATCGTCGATCCGAGGATGGTGCTCGGTTATTGCAATGTTGATGATTACCTGCCCGACGATGTACATTATGATCCCATGGAGGTGCAGATACACAGATACGAGTACGGGAAGCCTCTCGTCAAAGATGAAAAATCTTTAACAACGATGATGCGAAGATTACATGATTGGTACTTGAAAATCTGCAGAGAGTCTGGGGGAGGAGTACTTTGTATGCGAGAGTTAAACCGGAGCATGACCTCGTTGGAATTGAACTGTTGCCAATTCCATTTGAGGAGTTCTATCAGTTTTTCAATCAATTGGCCCTCGATAAAACAACGGTCACCTGCTACTGTCTGTAAGTACTACTACTTCTGTCATTAAGTCTCTCTATATAGCTCATCTCTTTCATTGCATGTATTTATAATTATCCTCACTATATTATGCAGATTGAAGATCGCCGAATTGAAGAAAAGACAAATCGGTGATATTGGGTTTGTTAACACATATCTCATAGATGCAACTAAGGTTGAACATCGTCCCGAAGATACCGAGGCCAACTTGCTACGATCATTCAAAAAAATGAAAACAAAGATATAATACTCTTTCCTTACAACTTCAAGTGAGTGTTACTGTCTTGTGCATATTCGGTTTCCCTTATATATTAGTCCAGGTTATAGTAATATAATTGATGAGTTATGCATGCGTGCGCAGGTACCACTATATTCTCCTAGAGATTAGGCTTGAGCAGGGAGTAGTAACTGTCTTGGACTCTAAACGAAAAGATCCCCAGGAGTATGCGGACATGACTGAAATCCTCAAGAAGTAAGTTAAATCGATCATTATCCACCATATCAGCAACTTTGTTCATTTCCTGATATCAAGTAATTGTTTTCTTTGTCCGGCAGGGTTTGGAGAAAATTCACCAGAAAAGTTTTTTTTTTTTGCGGGCAATTCACCAGAAAAGTTCCGGGACTGCCGAAGGAGCTGGAATTTAGACACCCGAAAGTAAGTACTATAGTAGCATGTTCCGCGCATCTCCTAGTGATTCAAGCGCTAGTTTCATCAATACCATTTAGCATTCTTGCTTATCAGTTTGATTGACCTCTATTTCTTGTAAAGTGGTTGTGGCAGGAACAAGAGAATGATTTCTGTGGATACTACATCTGCGAGTCCATCCGACACACGACCTGTGAGCGGGGCGGGTACTCTAACGAACAATATGAAGTACGTAAATAACAACATTCACAATTTTATTTTATTACCATCATTTGTGTTGAGTTTCATTCATCCATATATATATGTATTGACCCCCTTCTTCAAATTAGATGTTTCGGAAGCGGGATGAACTCCTAGCACCAGCTCGCATGCGAGCAATTCAAGAGGAATTGGCGGCATTCTTTCTTGACCATGTGATCGCTGAAGACGGAGAATACTATGTGGACCATGAGTCCGTATGATTATATTTGTAAGAGATAATTATTGTATATATGTAGCCGGTAGTGTCGGATAGATATACGAGAACTTGTTGTTCGACCAATCTCTGGGAGAAGGAGAGGTGGTCGATATCACTTCTCTCTGTATGCATATATGTTCATGATGATCTTCTGTTTCCTTCGTTTGCTTACTAGCTAGCTAGCGTGTCTAGTCCTCTCTATACGTATGTATAGTATGTAATGTCGACCAAGCACGGACATAAGAGAGGACACTTCTCTCTATTAATTATAGCTAGCTAACACAATATATGAAACACCTAAATTAACCCCCCAAAACCCCCAAAACCTCCAAACCCCCCCCCCCCTTTC
>NC_041390.1:616722293-616754467 GCF_002162155.2 Triticum dicoccoides | reverse complement strand
AAAAAAACAAAAACCCCAGCCACAGAAATGCTAACGTGTGGATGCCTATTGGTCCTGGTTGGTGCCACCAACCGGGACCAAAGGGTCTCCTGCCTGGGCTCCGCGCACAAGCCACGTGGAGGCCCATCAGTCCTGGTTCTGGACTGAACCGCGACTAAAGCGTCGTGGCATTAGTACCGACCCTTTAGTCCCGGTTCAGGAACTGGGACTAAAGGCCCTTACGAACCGGGACAACAGGCGCTTTTTCTACCAGTGTTAGCTAGTTAATGTGACATCACATGTCCCAATGCAATATGAGTGTATAACCTAATAAATGAAGTATGTTTGAGGCATGGTTTGAACATGACCTAGACATTTTTAGACTCAATTTTGCCATGATAACTTTGATTCCTAAGGAAGAAGAGGCAAAAGATATGAGGAAATTTAGGCCTATTAGTCTTCTTAATTGTTGCTTTAAGATTTTTACCAAAGTTCTGACTAATAGATTAGCGTTGATAATTGGTAAATTGATCTCTGAGAATCAATCTCCCTTCATTAGAGGTAGATACATCCTGGAGAAGGTAGTCACTGCACATGAGGTGCTGCATACTACACACTCCTCTGGGAGGAAAGGGATGATTTTAAAAATAGATTATGAAAAAGCTTATGATAAAGTTAATCTAGATTTTGTTTATGAAGTGCTTGAACTTAGAGGTTTTGGTAGAAAGTGGATCAACTTGGTTAAGAGCATAACTCAGCAAGGATCCATTGGAGTCAAGGTGAATGGTGAAGAGAGTGATTTCTTTATTACTAGTAGTGGGTTGAGACAAGGGGACTGTCGGTGTCAAAACCGGCGGATCTCGGGTAGGGGGTCCCGAACTGTGCGTCTAGGCGGATGGTAATAGGATACAAGGGGCACAATGTTTTACCCAGGTTCGGGCCCTCTTGATGGAGGTAAAACCCTACGTCCTGCTCGATTAATATTGATGATATGGGTAGTACAAGAGTAGATCTACCACGAGATCAAGGAGGCTAAACCCTAGAAGTTAGCCTATGGTATGATTGTTGTATATATTGTGTATATATCGACTAGCCTGGCCTCGGTTTATATAATGCACCGGAGGCCTAGGATAACAAGAGTCCTAGCCGAATACGCCGGTGGGGAGAAGTCCTTGTCTTGATCGCCAAGTCTTGTGGAATCTTCCTTGTATGCGGTAGCCGTCCGAACTGGCCCATGAGTATACGGCCACGGGGGTCCTTGGCCCAATCTAATAGATTGGGAGATGACGTGGTGAGTACCCCCTAGTCCAGGACACCGTCAGTAGCCCCCTGAACCGGTCTTCAAGTTAGGGACGCTCCTCGATTCTTCCGAACTGTTCTTCATCTTCGGTTGCCGGTCTTGAAAACTGGTTCAACAAATCTTCTTTCTCTTCGATCTTGAGGATCGCCGAAATTCATTCGACGAGTTTACACGTCGGGTATCTGAGGAGCCCTTTAAATTTCCGGCCTTTATCAATGCCTTGTTTATTTTTATGCCACACCTCGGGTTTGAAGTTGTTCCCGGAGGCAGGGTCCTCTTGCGTCCGAGCTCCAACACCGGACTGCATTCGAGGTATCTTTTGCAGCCGAGCACCAACGCCGGACTGCTTCCCAGCTCTAGCGCCGGAATGTATCCGAGCTCCAACGCCGGACTATGTATCCGAGCTCGAACACCGAACTGTATATCCGAGCTCCAATGCCGAAATATATCCGAGCTCCAACGCCGGACTGTGTCCAGGCTCCAATGCCGGACTATATCCGAGGTGTCATATCACCTTGGTTCAAAAAAGTTGAAGGAGTTTAGCCGAGCTTAATGCCGGAAATGCCCTCTATGGAGCCATCCACTAGCGCCCGAGCTTTATGCCGGACTGCTTCCGAGGTGGTGCACCACCCCGACTATGGGCCGATTTTTTGTCAATATTTTTTATTGGTGCAATTTATTCTCTGCCGAGATATATAGCCAGTAGCCCTCAAGGTGTGTATCGGTCTAAAACCCGAGACGCACATGAAGGATGACATAAGACGCTGATCCCAGTAGCCGCTGAGACTCAGGTTGATTTGCAAAATCGGCCTGAGCATCAAGTCCTAGCTCGGCAGAAAACTTCGGGACACAAAAGCGGCGTGCTCAGTCCTCAAGACTCAGGTTGGGTGCGGCCGACCAACCTGAGGATCAAAATCTCCTCGGAAACTATATTGCACATAAAATTTTCTGCATTGGAGAAGCAATGCAGTAGCCCCCGAGACACTGGTCGGGTGGCAACACCAGATCAGGGGATCGATGTGCCCCTTTAATATTTGTAAATAATAAGCCCGAAGCCCAGTAGCCCCCGAGCCTTAATGCGGGCACGGGTGGCCGAATTGAGGATCAATATCCATAGTAAAATCATAAATTATGTGTAATGACTCTATGTATCCAAGTACTTTACGTCATTAATGCTCGGATCCGCATTGTACAAAATTTTGTTGATCGACCATCGGCTTCCACCTCCTTGGCCAGTAGCCGAGGAGTGTTTGTCCTACTTTATAAAGCCTTTATGAGGGCAAAGATTTACGACAAACAAGGCAATCTGGCCACACAGTTTTATAAACAAAGGTACGCAGAGAGATATGTTATATTACTGTTTAACAGAAGAAATGTATTCCAAAGAAAATAGTCCCGCTATCGGTTCCTTTCTTTGGGTTGTCATGCTAAGCATGATCATGAGACCTCAGCTCGAATGTAAGAGCAAAATATCGAGGATTTAGTTTGGGAGGCCAGTTAATAGCCCCCGGTAGTGTTCGGCGACAGTCGAGGTCAAGCCGTAAACACTTCGGCCAATGTTATGAATGGCCCGTCATAGTCATCGGATCGCTGACCAGTTTACGCTTATTGTGACAGTCAGTTTTCGGCTTTCTCCACTAAGGTGCTTAACCATGTGAGCTGGAAGCACACAAAACGGAACGTAGGAAGCAAGTGCAGGAGCCGGGGAACCCAATTATTGACCGAAGACACAATTCGAAACCGATGCATATATAGCAATATCTGAGAATGTTTTTGCCGAATCCCTAAAGGTGTCCGGCGTTGCACTGCGAGACTAATGCTGGAAAAGCACAAATAGTTTAAAAGTGCCAAAAAGCTTGGAAAACCAAGAAACGTCGGTAAAAACATGACGTCCGAACAAGATCAAGTGTTCGGTGACAATCCGAAAATTGGTCTTAGAAAAAAGAAGTGCTTCTGTCGTCCTTTAACATGACACATCCTATCTCAAGACTTCGAGCGGGTCAGCCTACGGCTTCAACCCCCTATCCCAAGGGCGGAGTACTTCTCATTAGGCCAGTTTAGCAAACTAAACTCTAGCGGCTTTAAGAGAAAAATTAGGCTCCCCCGCTAGTGACCGCACACTCGCGTCGAAAAAAGGAGTGATAAATAATAATAATAATAATAATAATAATAATAATAATAGAACTTTGCAACGACTGAGAAGAAGAACACTTATTATAAAACGGCTCAAATAAACTTAAGAGCCCCCAAGTGACTTGGGTAGAAGAATGATTGCATGTACCAAAGTACTTATATCATATCTATGTTCAACCGAACTTTAAACGCGTCTTAACCGACCGTCGGCTTCTCCCTCTTCGGTTAAGGACCGAAAAGTGTTATGTACTCCATCGGTCGAGAATATCGACGGTGTTTCCAATAACCAGGCAATCAGGCCATAAGGCTGTAACAGACAAAGCGCGCTCAGGGAACTTATGCTATATTACTGCGAAGAGTAAGAAGCATCTTCGAAGAAAATAGTACCCCCACCGATACCTTTCTTCGGTGCTCATTGTTATTATGAGACTTGTGCAATAGATTTTTTTATACTCATGAGTTCTGTTGTGTGCCGACCATCATTGAAAACTATAAGAGCGCTAGCTTTCGGCTTCACCCAGTCTGAGGTCCGGCTCGGTTGATCCGATTATGACAATCGCAGAGGTGCTCCCTTTACTCCCTAGCCGAACAATCGGGAACGTAGGGGTAAACACAGGAGCGAGACAACCCAGCTTACAAATCGCTTAAGTCAATATGGTGCATATTGTGGCATAATACACGAACAAGGAACGAAGTCGTACAAGTATAATCATATGCAAGAGGAAAAGCTTCATAAATGAAGCCCCCAAGTGAATTGGGTCCTTGAATTTGTGTGTCACAAACAAAGTTTGGACAAGGAAATTTTTTACAAGCAACTTTTTTTCCAAAAAAGTATAATGCTTGGTCGAACCGAACACAAGTTAAAAATTAAAGCTTTGAGCATGAAAGCGACTTAGCTGGTTAATGTGTTCGGTATTGATGACGCGGTCCGAGCTTGATGCGGGGCAAGGTTCCATCCCCCAAGCTGGTCCTGAGGTGGCGGAGCGGAGAGCTCGACACGCCGAAGTGGTGACATAGCACGGTCAATGCAGACCGGCAGATTGACGCCGAAGTCCCCGGATCATTTTCCTGTGCACAAAAAATAGTGCAAACTGGAGATAATAGTAATAATGATAATTAAAAAAAATGTGTTGCATAATAAATAATTTATGCAAAGTGAGTAATAGAAGAAATATGTCCTGGCGCCGAAGTCGATGTCGATGCAGGGCGTCGGCGTGATGCAGTAAAGGCGTAGCAAAGCCTGAATTCACAGGTCAGTCCGAGCTCCGAGTGCGGCGTTCACCGGACTATGTACGGAAACTGACCGAACCACCATGCAACTGTCGTTAATGCAGCCACCCTTTGATAGACCTATGTACATATGACGGACAAATCAGAGTAATAATTCCTTGGAAAAAATGAACCCAAACAAGCAAAAAATACTGAGATTAATAGCACCTGGTTTATTTGTTGTAACAATCCGAAGGAAGGTGATTCCTAAAATTGGGACCCGCTTCGTACACCCATTGCCTGATGGGCGATAAAACGACGGCATGGCAATGCTGGTAAAGGTTGACTCGCCGAGGCAAAGCCCTCGGCCCGGCTAACGTGACGGAGCTGGTCGGCTAGTGACGCCGAAGTATCCGGAGTAGGTTGATGAAGAGATGGCGAAGCCCCCGGTCCAGCCGAGATGTCGAAGTCTCGATGTCAGCCGATAAGTCGAAGTAGGTCGGCGTGATGGACACCAGCTTGAAGAAGCAATAGTGCGGCCCTGTCGATGCAGGTCGTGACGTGGTCGATGCCGGCTTGATGAAGCGACCGTGCGGCGATGCCGGTATGCCTGCTCCGTGTAATTCGTGAGGCGGCGATGTTGGTGATGATTTATCCTTCGCGATGCCGGGCTCTTGTTCGGCTTGCCGAGATAATGATCCGAAGAAGTTGAGCTCGCCTCAACAAAGTGACGCCGTGTCTAGCGTAGGTCAGCAGCCGTGGAGTAATATTGCCGGACTGGTTTGACACCAGCATGACGTTGAAGATCATGTTCAAAAGATCTTATAGTTAGTGGGATGTGTTCGGGAACAAAACACAATACCCCATACAAAACTTTTTTCAAAAGGGATGTCCGAAATCCTGTTCATAAAAAATATGAACTCGGGTCGGATTCGTTTTCGCGCAGAAAATAGATCCGAAAAGTGATGCACTAATCGGAAGGTTCCCGGAGTTTGGACGATCGGATCGAGCCGAAATTTTGAGAGGTGGCAGATATAGGAATTCCGCAGCCGATCAACGGTTGGATCTTCCAAAGGACGTCCGAGCTAGAAGCTGGACACCACGCCCTAAACTCATTCAAATTCCCGTCCAGATTTGACAGGGCTCCGGTATATCGTGGATTGCCAGAGATTCCTTCATCGAAACTCGACGAAATTTTCCAGGGTTGTTGTAGACTCAATTTCGCACAATTCCACCAAAGCGATCGTCAAAGCGATACTCGAGGAGGTAGTGGTGGCAGATACGAGTTCGCTATCCAGAAAAACAGCACGGTCGCTTGAGGGCAATGTTGACGTTGAGCCCCCGAGCTCCATAGATGATTCCTCCGTGATCTTGATAGAGATCGGAGTTGATGTTTGATGAAGGCCCTCGTCCGTACATGGTGATCCGAACACGGGGCGCAATTCTTGGTCGAACCAAGGTGACCAGTCGAGCTGGTGACGAAGATGCCGAAGTCGCAGTTGATCTGCAGGTGAGCCATCGATCCTTTTGTCGATCACACAACAAAACTCTCAATGAAAGCACCAATGTCGGTGTCAAAACCGGCGGATCTCGGGTAAGGGGTCCCGAACTGTGCGTCTAGGCGGATGGTAACATGAGACAAAGGGCACAATGTTTTACCCAGGTTTGGGCCCTCTTGATGGAGGTAAAACCCTACGTCCTGCTCGATTAATATTGATGATATGGGTAGTACAAGAGTAGATCTACCACGAGATCAAGGAGGCTAAATCCTAGAAGTTAGCCTATGGTATGATTGTTGTATATATTGTGTATATATCGACTAGGCTGGCCTCGGTTTATATAATGCACCGGAGGCCTAGGATAACAAGAGTCCTAGCCGAATACGCCGGTGGGGAGAAGTCCTTGTCTTGATCGCCAAGTCTTGTGGAATCTTCCTTGTATGCGGTAGCTGTCCGAACTGGCCCATGAGTATACGGCCACGGGGGTCCTCGGCTCAATCTAATAGATCGGGAGACGACGTGGTGAGTACCCCCTAGTCCAGGACACCGTCAGGGACCCTTTCTCCCCTTTGCTCTTTAACCTTGTTGTAGATGTTTTTGCTAAAATGATAGTTAAAGGTTCACAGGCAGGGCTGATTAGAGGGTTGTGTCCTAATTTTCACCCTGGAGGGATTATTTGTTTACAATATGCAGATGACACTCTGCTTTTTGTAGATAATGATCATAGAACTGTTTTTAACCTCAAGTGGGCTTTGACCTGTTTTGAGCTAGTTTCTGGCATGTCCATAAATTATCACAAAAGTGAATTAGTCCCCATTAACCTGGACGAGGCAGAAACTCAGGTTTTTCTAGACATATTCAATTGTATTAAAGGGAAATTCCCTATCAAATATTTGGGGATTCCCTTGCATTTTGATAAACTTAGGAGAGAAGATTTACAACCCCTTGTTGATGCTCTGCTAGCTAGGATGGCTAGCTGGAGGGGTAAATTACTTTCACTATTAGGCAGAGTTACTTTAGTGAAAACCTGCCTAGCCAGCATCCCTATTTACATGCTATCTTTTTTTAAATTCCCTAAATGGGCAATTAAGTTGGTCAACTCTCAACTAGCTAATTGCCTCTGGAGTGATGAGGAAGGGAATCATAGAATTCACTTAGCTAATTGGCAATCTGTGTGTATGAGAAAAGAATTTGGGGGCATGGGAATCCCGAATTTACAGGATTTAAACCTGTGCTTAATAGGGTCTTGGATTAAGAGATATATTTTTAGTGAAGGTTCTCTTTGGAAGAGAGTTATGGACTCCAAATATAATACCAAGAGACCTAATATCCTTTGTTGTAATGACCCTCACCCATCACAATTTTAGAAAGGGGTGATGTGGGCTATGAAAGCAGTTAAACTGGGATACAAATGGTCTGTTGGGAATGGTAGATCTGTTAGGTTTTGGGAGGATATTTGGTTCGGTAACTCTCCACTTGCCACCCAGTTCTGGGATTTGTATTGTATAGTTAATGATAAAAAACAAAACCATTGCAGATACCTGGGATGGAGATATTTTAAAGATTTCCTTTAGAAGGAATTTTGATGAGGTGTTAATGCAACAATGGTTTGATCTAGAATCCGTTGCCAAATCGATTACTTTTACTGACCAGGAAGATAATTTGATTTGGCAATATGAATCTAAAGGCATCTATTCCTCTAAGTCTTTGTATGCTATTATTAACTTTAGAGGGGTGCAACCTATTTACACGCCTGTGGTGTGGAGATTGAAAATACCACCCAGGGTGCAGGGTTTTCTTTGATTGTTTTCACAGAATAAAATTATGACCTGTGATAACCTAAGAAAAAGAGGCATACCCAAACCTCTGGAGTGTGTTCACTGTAAGGAAATAGAATCAGTTCATCATCTGTTTTTTGATTGTGAGTTATTTTTTATAAAACTTTTCGTTCTTTCGGTGAGTTAGCTGCTTGCTGGCTCTGTGAGAAGAGATGTGCCCATCTGAATGTAGTTTCTTCTGCTGTCCTTTGGGGTCTGTGGAATACTAGAAACTCCATTGTGTTTAATAGAACTAAATGGATTTCTGTCAAACAGGTCTGGCAGAAGATAAGTTCATACTTGGGGGACTGGATGAAACTGCACATGGAGCTGCAGGAAGGGGCGATGAAACTCTTCAGAGACCACATGTTGAGAAAGCCGAGATCACCGCTGGAACTGGAACCAAACTGAGATGCTCTGAAGCCGCGGAACAACTTTCCTGGTCCAAAAACATCCACGGGCTGTCACATGGAGGGCGTGCTACCCTGGAGCAAGTAAAGGAGAACCCAAGGCTGGCGGAAGAAATTTATGTGGTCTTCTTTCCAATGAGCTGATTTTCCCAGTTCTAGATGAGATCTAGTTTTATCATTTATAAGAAATTTATGTTACTCTCTATTGTGGCTAGTCTAATAGTAATCTTGCCATGTTCACTTGGATCCACCAGACATCAAATCCCTGTGCAGTGTTCATGGGCAGTGCATCTCGATCTCGGCTCGGATCGCTGCACGCGTACACCTTGTCTTGTCTGTACTGTACCCTCCTCAAGTGTGCATCCAGAATCCCTGACCCGGCCCTGCATCTTCTTCTACTCCTCCCATTCCTAAATATATGTCCCTTTGAAGATTCTAATATGGACTTATATAAAGCAACACTTTAAAATAAGTCTATATATATCATTAAAAGACTCGTATTTAGGAAGCGGGGGGAGTATATACCTCTGCATGCAATTCAGATGATGAAACAAACAGGTGAAATCCACACAGTAGAAAACAACAACATTCATTGCTCCTTCTTCTTCTTCTTAAAGGAAAAAACATGGGCTTTCAAAGACCTTTATAAAAACTCATGCATGCAGCATCAATGCCGACGATGAATTGGGCACACTTGCACAGCGCGTGTTTAATCCGGCTATAGTATATTAGACAAGAACATTCATCTCCTCTTCTCCCTCTACTTAAAGAAGAAACAAACATAGACATTAAACCTGCTTGATTAGCCATCATGTGCTGCATCTCACTGAATCGCCATTGCAGTGCATGTGTTGCAGGCATAAAAACTCCTGCATGCAGCAGCAGCAGCACGCTGTTTCTGGATCGTGTCCACGAACTAAACCTGCGTGATTAATTAGTAGGTGGCCATGTGCTGCACTGCATTGTCTCGCGGGCTGTGTTGCAGCTGCAGCTCGTGGTGGCCACGTCCGCGGGCAGGCTGTGCCGTGCCGGTCCCGGTCCATGACCGAAGGCAAAGGTAGTGCAGCGCCATTTATTTTTCCTGTGCGTATTTATGCCCATGTGTGCACGGCGAGGGCAAGCCTCAGGCAGATTTAATGAGGGGAGGAGGGATCGGTATCGATCGTAGGATGCAGTGCAGTGATCGCCGTTGTGCATTAGGTGGTGGTGTAGTACTGGACCCAGGGTACGTACGTGCACCTTGGTTAAGAAAATGAAGACGGTATGCCGTATACATAGTACAAGATACAATTGAAGTTTCCAACTTGTCCAGTGGCTTCTCTAGCCGTGCATGGTGCACGAGGGTGCAGTACTGCCCGTGTGCACTGCATTGCCCTCGGCCAGCATGCATCTTTGCACCTGCTCCTGCTCCTGCTGGGTTTGTCAAGCCAGTATTTCGCGACCAGTGTCATCGTATGTCTTTTTGACAGTGGTAGTAGCTGTAGAGATTAGCGTTGGCTTGGATTGGCGTCAGGTTGGCACGAGGTGTGTGCGGTAACAATAATGCGCCGGCAGGAACGGCAGTGATCCTGCGCGCCGGCCTGCGGCGATCATTTGGGCGGTCGTGCGAGGGGTGGCGATCGACGCAGGCAGTGTTGGATGGATGGATCATGGATCATGGTGGTGGTGTGCGCCTCTGAAGAGGGCAGGCACAGCTGCCAAAGCGTGAAAAGGTACTGTAGGCAGCGAGAATTGATAGACGGGACGAAAACTTTTGTGAGTGGAGGGAGAATCTGAATCCGGGTGATTGGCTTTCCTTTGGATCGGGTCGCCAAGGCCGCCAGGCTAGCTGCAATGCACCGGACAACTTGTACGTGAGTGCGTCCGTGCGTTGCGCCTTTGTTTCGTCAGGGCATCTCTCCGAGAGCGCCGACCCACAAATTTTCTTTCGCGTGCGTCTACGGACAGGGTGACGGGTGATCAGTGCGCGAACACGGATGCCGGAAGCCCTCATCTACTACTCGCATACATTTTAATTAGAACCAACAAGATGGAATTTGTGTAAACCAAACGTATGTTGATATAAACACGGTTTCCCATGTCTGGCCATCAGACCCGAGAACTGAAGTTTCGTCATCTCCAGTTCCACCTCGGCACTCTTTAGCTCCGCCTCCGGAGCCATGAAAAGTGAACTTGTCTGCCTTCACGTCGCGGCCAAGCGGCTAATCGGCCGTCAATGTTCAGCCCACCAAGCTTGGATTCAACGGGAATGAAGGAGCGGTAACCTTCTTGAAACTCGAGCGTCAGTAGCCTACCATGCACTACTCTTCCTCGCTGTCGGCGGCGTCCGCAGACATGGCGGCTTCATGGTAGTGGTGGCGGGACGCGGCCTCAGCGGAGCCGGCGGCGTCCTCTTCGTCGTCAATCTTGCCCCACACCTCGTCGTCCGCCTCGTCGAACACCTTATAGGCGGCCTCCAGTTTTCGCCTGATGCTGGCGGTACCGCCAACGAGAGAGGTAGATCTCGCGGGCGTAGCGGTAGGACTCGATCAGCGCCGCCTGCTCCACCATGTTCGCGTCTGGCCGACGCGATCCCCCTGTTGGCGTTGAGCTGCTCCTCCGCCTGCTGGTGCTTCTAGAGGAGTTGGATCGAGGTTATAGGTGGCGTCAGCCTGCTCCTCCAGCACCATGTCCATGTAATGGGCATGGGCGTCGCCGATGGTCGTGGTGCAATGCACCGGCGAGGGTGGCACCGGCTCATCCTCGGTCGTGCCCTCCATTGGGACGTCGTCGGCCTCCGGGTGTCTGCCGGCCTGCCAGCCGGCAGCAATGGCGGCCATCTCCTTCTTCTGCTTCGTCGACAGTCTATGCTAGAGAGATTTCGCGACCATGATGGGTGTGGTGCAGAAGATGAGAAAGGGCCCGGAGGGGGATGAATGCGGCTATGGCCGGGGATGCCATTTATATAGCGGGCGAATGGCAATGGTGGGAGACGGAGGTACGAACGGCTGGCGTCGAAGTATGTTTATCGACAACCACATGTCATTAATATGGACGGCAGATAGACGGACGTATGGACGACCGTTGTGTCGTTTGAACACGGAGCCACTAGCGACGTGGGCATGGAAGCTGTCCGGATGCCCGTAAAGCCTCCCCATGTTTGTCTTTGGTTTGCAGAAGAAAGTACGTCCGGACCGTCCTGGGGACCGATACAAGGCTGCGTTGGTTGACTTCCGCGGTCCAGACCGTACGATCCAAACGTATGCGGGTGCGCGTTGGACATGCCCTTATCATCTCTTGTGAATTGTGATACATACAATCGATGAGACTTTTTTTTGAGGGATGCAATCGATGATACTTAAAAGAATAAGGTTCGTGTACATGTAAGATGTGACGCTTTCAACTTGTTTGGTGGCTCCCCGGGGCGTGCCTGCATGGAGGAGGGTACTCTTGTCACCACCATTTCTCGTCCGAAATTCCGGAGTGAACGTTGTGAGAGCTTAGTGAACTCCATGCATGCGTGTCCATCCTCTCAACAGTGATCTACGTAGTTGACATCAACATCGATAAAATGCAGCTGATAACGATGCATCGTGACAACTGCATACATGCGTGTCCATCGTCTCGATCTTACCATGGCTCGACTGCAACTCGTGTCTGCATCATGTCAACTACTCAACTCTTACGGGGTGAACGTGCACTCGTGACTCGTTACCACACGATCGTCAGTTTCAGTGCAGTGGATCCAGGGTACGCGCATGCGTTCGTGTACCGTGCTTACAAGGTCACATTACGTGTGTCGTGATTAATAATAAATAGAAACCTACACAATTTGCAGTAGTACCAAATATGTTTTGAAATTTCCAACTTGTCCAGTGGTTTGCTCTCGCCTCTTGGCAGTACTCTACCTGGTGGATGATGGCACTGTGCCGCCCGTGTGCATGCCCTCGCCCTACATGCATCTCTGCATGTGCTCGTGCAGGGTTCATCGAGGCAGCATCTGCTGACCACTGCCCTCGTTGAAAAACAGAGGAGGAAGGAAGGAAAAGATCCCGTTGACAAGTTGACTGTCACTAGCGACGTTCGCTACGCTGTGAAAACCCAGGAAAGGCAACCAAACTTGCTTCTGCCCGTCTGTTTGTTCCTTTCGAAAAGGGCCGTGTTTCTTTTTACGGCGAGTAAAGATGCCAAGTACTTTTATGGCATCTGCGACGTGAGTCGATTAGCGTCGGCTTCGTTGTCAGAAACGGCAGCGGTGTTAATCCACCACCCAGGCCGATCATTTGTGCGGACAAACACACAGAGACAGCGGTAAAAAAAATACACTGGCAGACGCTCCTCTGCACGTCTGAATGATGGATGGTGGTGCGATCTGCGCGAGGAGCGCATGCATGCAGGCAGAGCGCACACCGTACGATAGATAGATGATGGATGGATGGATGAGGCGAAACACTTTTTGATTATTTCCCCGTCCCTAATGTAAGACGTTTTTGAACTAGCAGGGAGTAGGACGGAATATGAATCACTTCGGCCATCGGCTATAGGCTCGGCGTCATGCGCGCGTAATAATGTACAGTAACAAAGTCGGGCAATGGGTACTGCTGCCATGGCATCCATCTTTTTATTTCCGCGATTCTGGAGTAAGTCATAATTAAGTAGACTTCTTCTTTTTTGAGAATCATAATTGGGTAGACTTTGGTAGCATGCAGTTGACGTTAACACAGTTGAAAGCGATCTACTATAGTTGACATTGGCACAGTTGGTAACGACAAAGACGCACTTGATAATGGTGCATCGTGACGAGTGCATGTGTCTCATCAACTGCACAGTGTCTTAACACCAGCTTGTATCTGAACCACATCGTCTCAAATACGTCCTTTTAACTTTCGCCCGTTACCGTATGCTTGTTGGTTTCTCAAAGTATACAACACACACACTCACTCACGTAAAGGCACCAGGTCCCACATAAAAATTGCAAAAAAGAACTTCGAAAGAAAGAGAATAACTACGAGCCCCCATGCCTCAGCTGCATCGGCCACCAATGGCCTCCATTGCCCGCCAAGCCAAATGCCCTCTTCATCGCCGTTGAGGTGCATATCGAAAAGGAGATGCATTCGCCCTCATGTTACGTGCTTTGGGTAAGAAAGAAAAAACTCACGGTCTTAGAAAAAGATCGTCGCCGACTTTTGCTATAGCCTGAAAAACCTCGGCAGACACACCACGATTTTTTGTTTGTAAAAAGTAGCGCACTTTTGCTGGTGAAAAGTAAACAGTAAATTAGATTGCTCTCTGCTCTCATTTTTTCTCCTTGCGTTTCAGGGAAAAGAAGACTGTCATTGCCATTTGCTTTACTGTCGGGTTTCGCAGACACCGTGCGCACGAGGTATGGCGGCAGTAACCCCGGCAGAGACATCGGTGACCTACTCGACTCCCAAACCCGAGGGCGATCATTCGCGCGGTCGTGCGTAGGTACGGCGAGGGAGGGCTGGATGATGGTGGCGAGGCGTGTGCACCGGTGGCCAACCAACGGGGTCCGTCCGATGCCGGTGCAGGGCGCACACACGGGACACGACTGCCAAAGCCAAAAAGGTAGTAGCACGTACAGCCAGCTAGTGGAGTAAGAGCGTCTACCGTCGGGCGCCTTAAACCCGCCCCATACATTCGGACAGCCGTTCGTACTAACCGATCACGTTTCTTCGCAGACAAACACCTCAAACGGGTCTCAAATGCTCGGCCTGACCGGCACCTTCATATCCAGCCAAAATATGGGGCGTATATCGGGTGTCCTGGCATTGCCCGCCACATCGGATTGACGAAGGGTTCCCACACGGAAACACCCGAAAACCCAACGGTCTGACAGACGCCGCGTCCGTCGCCGCGTGGTGCCGCTCCGGCTCGTCACCCAAGATTGAATCCGGTTATTTAAGCCAGCCGGCGTCCCGCAACCCTAACACATCCACTTCCCCCCTCTTCGCGCCGCTAGTCCGAGCCCATCCACCTCCTCCCTCTCCCGCTCCAGCGCTCCGCTCACGGTCCGACGCTCCGGCACTTCGTCATGGTCCGGAGCATGATCACGTACTACGCCATGCTGATGCTGGAGCGCCGCATCGAGATCCAACAGGAGATTCGGACGAGGCAAGCAGTGCGCGACGCCCACATCGTTGTCGGGCTGCCTCCGGACTTGCCGGAGCCAGAGGAGGAGGAGTAGCCTGGCGGAAGAGGGGGAGGAGTAGATGGATCCAATGGAGGTGGAGGAGACGGAGCAGTAGGAGCCGGAGCAGTAGCTGTCGGGCTTCAACATGGAGCATACGGAGGCGGAGTTCGCCGTTGCCCGGTCCAACTACCGCCGATGCTGTCAGAGCAGGGCACGGAGATCGTCGACATCTCCGACGACGAGTAGTTAGGTGATCGACGTAGTACGTACGTTTTTTTAGTCTGCATGTCTTTTGTATGGATTTGAAAATCTAGTATGAGATGTCCGACTACAACAGTGAAAATTTGACACATATCCGGTCAGTGCCCGCAGACATTTAAGAGGTAGAATTTGTCAAGTCCGGTTATAGATGCTCTAAGTAGAATGGATAGATGACGTGAAAAACTTTTGTCGAGTGGACCGGAGGAGAGAATCTGAATCCGGGGGATTGGTCTGGGCCTGGCATGGCTCGCGACCTCGGCGTCCTGTGCTTGTGGGACAGGTGACGCCGGGTAGCCGGACCGGACGAGGCAAGCACGCACGCACGTACGTGTCCGCACGCAGCTCCGGCGAGATCGGCCGCGTCCATGGAGGAGTGAGCGCGACCCATGGTTTGTCAACCAACCAGCAGGCACGAGACGAGTGGTCAGTGAGCAGCGAGCTGATGAGCTTGCTTGGTACGTACGGGGATGGGGATGGGGCAGTCCAGCTGAGCTGAGGTTACTGTGAGGCCACATGCACGTACCACTCATGCCACCAAGCGAGCAGCTGTTAACAAAAGCATCGATGGATAAGAGCAAGTACAATAAGTTGACGTAGCGGGCTCTAACCCTTTAAATGATATATATTTTTGCTTATTCGACAGAAAAAGAAGAGGAGATAGGAGAAAAGAGAAGCGCGCTACAAACTAACAGTCCGCTTCGCATGTGTTTTCTAGACACTTTATGAGAAAGGAAAGTGAGACATGTATCAACAAAATAGTAGCCTCTCCGTCCAAAAAAACTTGTCCCAAACATCCATTTTAGATACAAGCTTTCTCGGATGAAAGGAGTACA
Organism: Triticum dicoccoides; assembly: GCF_002162155.2. Taxonomy (NCBI): domain Eukaryota; kingdom Viridiplantae; phylum Streptophyta; class Magnoliopsida; order Poales; family Poaceae; genus Triticum; species Triticum dicoccoides. Next base: position 616,738,893 of record NC_041390.1, on the reverse strand, counting down.
ATATTTACTTACATCTAAATATTGTACTTGCCGGTTATAAGCTTGGTCGTAGATGACATGCAGTGTCGTATAGCCAGCAGCTGGCTGTACTATTAACTAACCGGAGTATTAACCGTGCTCTAAACAAACAAAGATGCTCCCTCCCTGACCCGTCCGGTTCATCCGGTCACCGTCCAACAGGGACGCACATGGGCACGGGCCGAGGAAACGCAGACATCCATCCATCCGCCGTGGCCGCATCACTCGGCTCAGCTCCCCAGTGATTAATTAACTAAATAAAGCCAAGGAGGAGAGGGTGAGGGAGGGATGCGAGGCACGTGTGGCGTGAGCGAGACTGACGGATTTGACAAGCAAACGCAACCGGTCGAGTGGAGTGTGAGCGAGCGGTATTGCAAATCGCCGCCGGCCGGCCAGTGGATTACCGCCACCGGTGCGGTAGGCTGGACCGGAAGGGAACGCGGGCAAGGGCAAAGGGCGCCGCGGCCCATTAATGAGCATTCACGTGCTCTGCGCCACACTCTGCTGCCCTCCTCCCGTCTCCCTCCCTCGCTCGCTCGCTCTCCAACCCCCACTTCCCACTCCCTCCCTCAGCGCCATTGCGGCCATTGCCAGGTACTCCTCCTTCTAGCTGCTACAGACAGACATTTCACCTGGGTCGCCCCGCGCGATCGGTGCCGGTGCTGCTTCCCTGCCCGGGCCTCCTGGACGCGCCGGCGGCGGTGTTGCGCGCCTGCTCTGCCGGCTACGGTCTCCCTGAGCAAGCGAGGATTCGCATCTCTCTCTCTCTGACGCCTCGCCGGGGCTCGGCCGGCCACGGATCGGCGGTGTACCACCCGGCAGGCGGCCCCGCACCGCCGCTCTCGCCGGCTGCCGCGGTGGCCTGAGCATTCCCGCGAGGAGGATTGCAGAGGAGGAGACACAGCCGACGGGGAGATCCGCGAGTCCGGCAGAATCTGACAGGCGGTCCGCTCACCGGCGTCCGACGACGCCGCACCGCAGGTACGGGCGCGATTCCCTCCCCTCGCCGCCTCCTCATTCTCTCCGGGCGGGCGGGCGGGTGCCACACTTTGCCGTTTTGGGGGGTCGGCGAGGTGACCGTTCGTCCCTTCTCATTCCGCCCCGTCGCTTTCCTCTTCCCCAAAAGCGGCGCCTTTCCAGGCCGAGCCGCCCTCCCCCTACCCTCGATCAATCTCTCTACCATGTAGAGTACCCATCTCCTTTCCGTAAATCCATCCAAAAAAGTCAAGAAACATTCACGCCGCGCGGCCCGTGCGTCCTGCGTCCTTCCGCCCGTAGCAGCAATCCATGAATGCTATCATCAATTGCCATAACCTCCGTCTTCCCCCTATCCTACCCCGTCCCGCCGATCCATGGGGCCCGTCGCCATTGCCGGCCCCGAGCACGACCTCACCTCCCGCGTCCTCTTCCTCCCGGCGTGCACGGGCCAGAGAATAACACCACCAGTTAATAATAAAACCAGAGGAGGAGGAAGTGGAGAGCCCTTGCGCGTTCCTGCCGGCCACCGCGTCGCCGGCCCGGCGGCTCTTCTCCTTGGCCGTTCCTCGCCGACCAGGTTCCCAATCACGAGATTCCCGCCCGCCGCCCCTTTTAACAAATCAATCCACTATTTTTAGCCTAGTAGTATATCTGATCCCATCACTTTTTTTTATTCATTTTTCACCGCCGTACCGCCGGTGATTCCCCTCGCGGTCGCTTTGGGTTGGGGGCTTGACTTTCCCCATCGATCCGGGCGCCGCCGTCGCTCTCGCAGTTGCCGCCGCAGCTTCACGCGGCCGGGGAAAGAGGATTCGATCTTTGCCGCGCACGCCGCTTTCGCTCTCCCTTTCGCGCGGATTCGATCGCCCTCCCCGTTCCGGGCAGGGAATCCCCCGCCTTTCGCGGCGTGCGGTTGCTTCCGGCGCCTGCGAGGGCCCGTCGCCGAATTGGGTGGGAGATCACCGGAGCCGGCCGAGATAAGATTTCCTACTCTCGCCCGAGCGGGGCAGGGAGAAAAAAGCCGCTGTGCGCGCACATTCGCGCCCCCATCTCCGTCCCCTTTTCCGTGCCCGAGCTTTTCCGGCTGCGAAATCGCCATGATGAGCTCCAGTGGCTCCGAGGTGGGGGAGCGCGCCTCACGGGAGTGACCACCACCACCATCTTTCCTGCCTCGTCGTCGACGCCAAACCGCTTTTTGTTCCGTTCTTGGGAGCTTGTCCCGTCTCGTGCTCTCCCTACCCCCCATCACCTGTACACACACGATTCAAAATAGTTTGTAATTTCAAAACCAAAGCTGGCTGCTGTTCATCTCTGCCCTGCTTCAGATTTTGAAAAATATATTTCCTTGTGCGTGCGTACCTATACCTACCGGCTCCTGCATTGAAGGCTGCGGTTGTTAATGCCGTCCTCCGTGCAGATGAAAGGGGCTCAGGATAGGAAGCAGAAGAAGAAGCAGGACCTGCAGGTGCTGGCGCCATTCCCCGGCTGCCTCGGCAGGGTCATCAACATGTTCGACCTCAGCAACGGCGTCGTCGCCACCAAGATGCTCACCGACAAGGCGCACCGAGACGGTATGCAGCTCCTCGCCCTTCTGTTCTGCATTTCTTGCTGCTTTTCTGCTTCCTGTTATGCGGCGGCGTTCTCCTCGGCCGGTCTCTGATGCGATTTACCATGTGCCTTGCAGTTTCTCCGGCTGGCAAGGACCGGAGCGGTAGTTTCAAGATGGCGAGCAATCAGTTTCCGGCTCAGATGGAAGATAAACATGTATGTGATCATGTCAATGCCTCTTGTTCTTGAGCTTTGTTAACTGATATCTGTTCTCTTGTGTACTGCAGAGAGACAGTCAGCAAAGGAGGAGCTCTCCAACGAAAAGATCAAACTCGCCCACCAACAGATCTGGTGTGTCACCCGTCAAGATGCTCATGGAGCAGGACATGTGGAGAGAAGGGGTGCCTGATGATGAGCCTCTCAATGTTGTTGCCAGGTTGATGGGTCTGAACGACGCACCATCCGTCCACCAATCTGATTTGGGATCAGGAAGACGGTTCAGTAAGGAAGACGATGGCCGAAATGTCAAGCCAAAGAAGGAAAGCAGATGCCATCAGAACCAGAAGGCAGGCACGCGGCATGAGGAGACATGGAGACGTGATCAGCCTTCGAAGATCGATAGCAGCAAGAACAGACACCAAGGAAATGATCCTTCTTGCGAGAGGAGAATGTCCCTTGTCCGCGAGAAGTTTGCTGAAGCAAAACGTCTGGCTACGGACGAGAAGCTTCTCCATTCAAAGGAGTTCCAAGAAGCGTTGCAGTTTTTGAGCTCAAATAAAGACTTGTTCCTGAAGTTCCTAGATGAGCCAACTCCTCTGTTATCAAACAATCATTATGGGTTCGATCCTGTTGCACCACCTTCAGAAATAAAGCAAATAACCATACTGAAACCAGCAGAATCAGTGAAGAGAAAGGGCAACATTCATGCCGGGAGGCAGCTATATTCAGAGGGAAATGAAGCTGAAGGCAACAGATGCTGGCGCCACCAGAGCTTAAATGTCAACCCGGCAAATTCAACTTTGTCCGAACCAACAAGAATTGTAGTACTAAAGCCAGGACTTCCAAAGTCTCATGAAGATATGATCCCAGTGTCCTCATTAGAATCATCAACAGAACCAGATAGTGACGACGATAGTGTGATGGCAGTTGATGAAACAGTATCCTCAAGAAGACTGGCCAAGGAGATCACTTGGCAGATGAGGATGCGCTTAAAAGATAGCCAGGATGAAGATAGTTCGGTCTCTTATGAATACCATGATACTTACGTTGAAAATAGCTCCTTTAGTAAGTCAGAGGTTGAAACTGCTAAAGAAGTGTCTGGTGAAATAAGTGAGGATCTGGAGTTTGGTACTCCCACATCTGGCCGTTCCTGGGATTTCCTGAGCCGGAGTGACAGTCCTTACTCTGCATCATGTTCTAGTCGGGCATCCAATCGGCGTGAACCGTCGGTGGTTAAGGAAGCCAAAAGGCGGATTTTGGAGAGATGGTCGGTGGTATCGTCAACTGTTAGCGGTGAGGAAGAAAGGGGAGCACGTAGAAGTGTCGGCACTCTAGGTGAGATGCTCACAATCCCTGAAGGGAAAAAGGATCAGGAGGAGTGTGGGGGAATAACATTAGAGAGCAGATCGCCTGAGCTGGATACTGCAGATCCTTTCTCATGTTTGCCAAGGTCTCGGTCTCTTCCAGTTTCTTTGTCTTATGGAGGCAGGGAGTCGAACAGAGTTGCCGTTGGTTCTCAGGAAGCTGACAATGAAAAAAGTAGGAAGTCATCATCATTCAGGGAAAGAGTTTCCAGCCTGTTCTCTAAAAACAAGAAATCAGCTCGGGAGAAGTTAGGTCCACCTGGAGTTTTGTCTGCTAATAATACACTCAAGAATGGAAGTGCCATGGCTATTAGTGATGGTAGTGAAGGCTCTAGCCATTTTACACTGGAGAATCCACATAAAACTACTTTGCTTGATGCTGATGAGGATGCTCTGCAAAGAATCATGGCTAGTTCTTGTCACACTAATAATGTGGCCAGCATCCCTGCCAAGGTAATTGCCCAAAAAGTTATCTTATTACAGCTATTGTCCGTACCTTTTCTTTTTACAGACCTGTAGATTTCTTATTACAGGTGTTATTCCTACTTCTTTGGCCAAGTTAAATTACTAAACTTTTGCTCTGTCCTGTTAGGGTGTTTCTCCTTTGCCAAGTCTTGGTGTCCCAGGATTCTTTGGTGAGTCTCAAGAGCAACCAAGCCCTGTGTCCGTACTGGACCCGGATGGACCGTTTCTCTGTGATAACAATAGGAGGCTACTGTACTCAACTGAAAATTTCATCACCGCATCCCCACGTAAGCTGTAAACCAATCTCATCAAACTATTAACTGAAAGAGTATCATTGTGTAATGTCATCCATTGTGTCTGCAGAAATCGTGTCCAGGTCTCCACATATCGGATCATTTTCAAGATCCTTGTCATGGGAAGATCCCCCATCAGAAGTGATGTCACCAAATTCTTTGAGACTAGCAAGGCTTTTCTCCAAGGCTGATGATGATCAAGACTCGTTGACGATTATCCAGAAGCTAGTCTCCTCAGCTGGCATGGATAGAAAAAGTTGCGTATTAGCCAGCCCTCTGGACCCAAGGTTGCTTGAGAAGTTGTCAGATCACCAAGCAGAGGAGATCAAGTCGAGGGAAAAGCAGTCAAAAGAGAGGCTTCTCTTTGATGCCGTCAATGAGGCGCTCACCGAGCTTACTTGGACAACAGAACTGTCCGCGTACCCATGGGGCCGGACATTTTGTTCGCAACGCAAAGATCGTGATGATGATTCCTCCTGTAACTCCGCCGCCGATGAAATTTGGCGGGTTATAAGGAACTGGTCGATACTCGACAAGTATCCGCCCGGCGAAGTCATCGAGAGGAACCTTCTGCTGGAGATGATCCTGAAGAGGGAGGTGGTGGAGACCGCCACCGCCGACACGACGCGGCTAGAGACGTTTGAAGTCTGCGCCATGGTTTGCACGGTGGTTTTGGAGGACCTGCTTGAGGAGGCCCTTGTAGATTTGACTAACAGCACCTAGTGAGGTACCTCCACCCCTAACTATTGATTTTGCCTCTCCCCAACTCGGCAGTGTTTCTGTTCGCGTGATGATACTTGCTCTGCTGTAACACTTCTCTATTTATCGTGTTACCGCAGAAAATGTGATGCCAAATGTGTGCCTTTTGCTAATTTGTCCTCTCGTTTTCTGATATAGGGGTGATGCTGTAATTAGCTGATTGTTTGCCGTTTTGACAAATAAGCCATGTCAGTGTTGAGGTTACCGCCTTTTCTTCCTTGTATAAAACATAAGGCAGTAATTAATTTTGTCCTCCTGTAGTAAGCTGTTGGTGTTACTTGAATTAGAATTACGATCTCATTCATGATGATGAAGGCCAACTAGAAAACAAATACAGTACAAAGGACAGTAACATATCACTTGATTTTGTGTGGTCCAATAGGATAAGTCACTAGAAGCCATGATCTGATCCACAGGGCATCAAAAGAAGCAGCCCAACGCAGCTCACAAGGCACTGTAATCTTATTTTGTGAGGATCCATGTCAACTGTGATTTGTCTATGGTATGTGTTCAGAGCACCATTTGTTTACTGCAACCAGTCCTATTGGCTAAAACCCCACTGGAGCAAAACAATGTGCCAGTAACTGTCTTAGCAGCAAGGCCAATGCTGCTTGGCCGTTTGGCATGTTATTAGGGCTAATGAACCCGACAGACAACCGCCTCGTCGCCGCCGCGGTATCGGCATATTTGGGGGCTCGCAGGAAATAAGGCCACATGAGATGAGAGGAATCTCTTGATCTTGAGTTAGTTTTAGTAGATTATCAAAGCTGCCAATGGGTAGTATTTCTTGACTGAAGCTGGAACCACGGCGTCAAACATGCATTTGATCCCTGGTGTGGTGTTTCGTGCAGTCCCAGCTTATATTATACAATCTGACCCATATCCTCATATCCTGATGTGTTGTTGTGCTGTGGCTGTGCTTGGTCACTCATTCATGCGTGGACTATAGAACTGTAGCCGCATGTGGAGTGTGCCAACGGGGCCCACATGTCAGGCAGTGGCTGGCCCATGCAGGCCACCCATGATCCATCCATCTCCACATGACTGCATCTGCATGCATGGCATCATCTCCATTGCTGTGCAGTGAGGTCTACTTATTACTGTGGGGTGTGGACCTGGGGGAAGAAGGGGGGCCAAGGCCAAAAGGCTGGTGTGTTTGTGCGCCTGTTGATCCTTTTCAGGCTTAGCATGTGAGTTCCCTGGGGCACCCTCCGCCTAACCTCGCCATCGTCTTCCTCCTCCTGCCATCCTGACCCAAATGACCAACCTGCCTCTGCTGCATGGTGCACAGACCACAGGCCCTTGTTTCTAGGGCAAGTTGCAGCGCTGCCATGTTGTAATAAATGGTGTGGATCAGTGGTACTTGTGGCGGTAAAGAAAACAGTGCTGCTGCTGCTGCTGCGTATTCAGGTCTCTGCGTCTCTAGTCTTTATTTCCTGATGATGCCTGCCTCCTCCAAATTATCTTCCCACTCCTGCTGCTGCTGCTGCTGCTAAACAACAGATTAGTGGCGCTTGTGGAGCATCAGCGTGGTCTCTGCAAATCTGGCTGGCACCTCATCTATTTCATTTATTATCATTGCCTGGATCAGTAGAAAGTTTTGTGGTACAGCACTAGTAGGAGTAGGACTGTGGGATCGATCTGATGGTGCGAAGCTGTCAGCGCTCAACACAAGTGAGCAGTGAGCAGTGCCTTCTTTCTTCAGCGTTTGCAGTATAGATAGATGGCAATAATGCATAGTGCACAATCCAAAGTTTGGAGTGAGCCAGAGAAGCAAGCATGGCCGCCACGAAACAGTTTTGATTTTGAAATCTGCTTCATTCGTTATGGCTTGGCTGGCTACATGGATGTGGTCAACCATTATTATTTCTGAGTTTGAGTCGATGATTGCTGCTGGTGGGACTGTGGAGTGTGGATGAAATGGAGTGTAGCGGTAGTGGGCAGTGCTACAGCAGGCGGAGGAGAGGAGGAAGAAGAAGCCGTTGGAGTCGCTGGGAGGGGCATTCAAGGCCGCAACGGTTCTCTGCTCTCTCTCTCTCTTTTTTTTTTACTTTCTTTCCCGGGAAAAAAGGGTGCAGCATTCTGCTGACACTTTGGTACAGTACCCGTCTTCTCCTTTATTTTTTTGTTGAATCTGGATCTGGGTGTGGGTGGGGCCATGCTTGTACTTCCATGGCTCTGCTTCATTCGTTATGTGATCTGTCTACAGTGACGACGAGGTGGTGAACAGATAATAGGCAGCCATACGTACTACTCCCTTCCTTCCGAATTATTTGTGGCAGACATGGATGTATCTAGATGTACTCCTTTCGGTCCTTTTTAGCTCGCATATAAGATTTGTCTGAAGTCAAGCCTTGTAAAGTTTGACAAACTTTATAAAAAAAAATATATCAACATTCACAATGTGAAATCAATATCAGTAGATGCGTCATGACTTAAGTTTTCATATTTGTGTAACTTTGGCATGGTAGATGTTGATATTTCTTCATATAAATATGGTCAAACTTTGTGAAAATTGACTTCAGACAATTCTTATATGCGGAGTAAAGGATCGGAGAGAGTATTTTAGCTCTAGATACATCCATTTTTCCGACGAGTAATTTGAAACGGAGGGAGTACTACACGTACAGTGTGTGCTGTGTTTTATGCTAGCACCGGAACACAAATGCATGTTTTTCGAAAAGAAAATAAAGGGTACTTAGTAGTTATTCTGGTAGTAGTACACGATATCCGGCCGTGCATGTGCGTATGAATGCGGCGGCGGCCTCCGTCCGCCCTGTGGGCTGTGGCAGTGTCGTCGAGGGTCGCTTGCATGCGTAGCTGCTGCCTCTCCTCGCTCAGAAAAATAAATGTTGTGTGTGCCTCGGAAATGGCCACACGCAACGCAACATGGGCATGGGCAGGCCGCGTCAAGATGCGCAATTTACGAGGCTAGCAGTATTCAACTCACGTCCTGGAGCAGAGACGCGGATACGGCGGCCTTGGTATCCGCACCGTACAGAAGACACAGGAGCAGCCTCAAACATTTCTTCAACCGACGCACCGCCGACACACGATGCATGCTTTTTTTCGCCATTTATTTGAGAGGGAAGGGAGCACACGCATGAGTTGGGTTACGAGCAACGGCAAGTCTCCGGTCAAAAGCAAGCGTCTTTTGCAAAGTTTGCAAAGAAAAAAACCTGAAGTACCGCAAAAAAAAAGGCCAAACAAATGCATTGCATACCGGACTTTGTGGCATGGACGCATGGTAGATCCACTCGTATGCATCGGTATCTTTGTGCAGACAGGGCCTCCTTGGACGACATGCATGGTGAGTTAATTTGTGCCTTTTATCCCGGAGATGTGTTGAATTGAATGTAGACAAGGTGCTTCCACCTCCCACACGGAGGAGGAGGAAGAAGAAGAAGATGGGTGGACCGGCCGGACGCTACCTACGGCGCATGCAACGGCAGCTAGTCCGCGCCTACCAGTAGCGGGGCATGCAATCAGTTGAGTTGGTTTGGACCAGCCCAAACCAACAACCAGCAAGAGGAAATCATCCATCCATGATCCAAGCTGCTCCGGTGGTCCTCGCTCTCGCCGGCCGGCCGGCCGGCAGATGGAGCGAGCTAAATAACACCGCTGGTCCATCCGTCAGATCACCCACGTCTCCATGCACATAAATAACACGGCAACTACATCCCATGTGTACGCATCTGCATGTACGCAAGAAAACGTATGGCGGTACGTCGGAGGGTATTCATTAGCTGATGGCGCGCTCGCTGGTCCTGCCTGCAAATGGCAACCAACGCAGACTCACAAACAGTGAGACATTTTAGACCGCACGTCTACATGGTGCATGCAATAATAGTAACTACCAGTACAGTGCTAACTATAATTAACTAACGGGCAAAAAAAAGACCAATCAACAGCAACAGGCCACGCATCTATCATGTTCATAGCTAGGCTGCTGCTGCTGTGCGTGCGCCCACGAGAAAACACGGCATGTGCGATGATCAGTGGCACTACGTGTGCGATGTGCCACTGTGCGTATGTACACATGCACAGGCGTACTGTACGCACATGGACGCGTGTACGTACGTGGTTAATTAACGAGGGCGACCCGCAACTGGTATTTATCAGTTTGCGCGCGATCGTGCATGTGTTTAACGCACGCACGCACGTACGCCGGGGAATTGATTAGCATCTCCACTTGGCTGCAGGGCGTACGTAGCTTCACTCCATCTTTTTGATCCACCTGCAAACCAAAAAGAAGGGTTGGTTAACTGCCCCAGGAAAAAAGAGCATTATCAAGATCGGATCGGCTAATTACTACTGAGTTGATGGTTGATGGTAGAGTGTAGTGCAGTGCAGGCAACACATACGTACAAGAAAGCAGGTCGGCAGGAGTTAATCAGGACACATACATGCATGCATGCATGCGTGATGAGATGCATTAAAATGGATAGGTCCCTTCCCACCTGATGATCAGCAACGGTTTCACCATGCAACATGCATGCCCAGCAAGGAGGCGAGCATACCTAGGTTGCCTGAAAATTTCTCAAAACATCGACTGAAGCCAGAATTGTTTTCACTTTTCAGGCAACTATCAAAAAGCAATTGCGGCCCAGTGAAGTATCAGTGGCACTATGCATTACTAGCCGCGGTTTTAGCAAGCGGAACAGATTTTCTAACACAGCGTATCTATATATCTAAATGGTCCAGCGTGCAGACACACACGTGGACCGCGGATGAACTGCAGCAAACGGTCAGGACCACGGAACTGTTGTACCAAACGCTCACGAGTCAACTTGCATCTGTACATAATAAGTTGTTGCATTGGCAGCTACCATACCAGTGGCAACCAATAATAATACCCTTTGTTTCCCCATACAGCACGGTACTTCAAGGCCCATCATCATGTGCACGGCAAAACCAAAAAGGAACAGCAAAGATCGTGATCGACACCACGGTTCGGATCACTGAAATTCGCGGCTGCAGTAATAGGGAACTAAATCCACATTGTGGTTTATCGGAATTTTAGCGCTAGCAGTTTGGTTTCAAAAAGCAAGGACTCTAGCTGCACAGCAAAAAAACCCAAGAAGGCTAATCAACCATGTATTTGTTCGTCGTTCACTGATGACCTGCAACAGCCGCGGCGTTTTTCAGCAAGCACGGAAGGGTCAGGTGATGCTGAACGCCACGGTGGATGGAACCTTAGGAGCCAGGTGGGTCGAGGCCATCTCCGTAGCGTAACGGCACCTTTCTTGGTCTTCCGACTTGTGCTTCTCCTTCCTGACGAAAAATGGCTCATATGCACGCGTCTCGACTTGCAAGCTCTTCAGTGCGGGCGCCCTTCTCAGCAGAAAGTAGAGGAGCTCCATCAGTTCCGGTTCCCCGCTAAACCCTTTGATTACGATAATGTGGAGCCTCGCAAATGTCAAATCCTCAGGCCATGTCATGTTGAGCTCATTAGGTTGTTCCTTAAGCTTGGAAAACCCCTGCATGGATAAGCTGGTTAACATGAGAAAGAACATCGAAAGGTACACAACTGTTGGCATGTTCTGATGCAAAGTGTGTAGAAATCACAAGTGCACAGCTTACATGCACCCCGAAGTATTCGAGTAACGGAGCTGCTTTAAGGAGATACGCAAGCGAGCAAATGCACTCTTTCCAAGATTTCAGCAGAAAGAAGACGATCATCTTCAAATTAGTAAACCTGAAAGTGTGCCGCAGCGCACGAGGTACCTGGAGGGAGACCAAGAAGAAGACTTGAATTCAGCATGTAGACAGTTTCTAAAGACCATCATGCATACCAAGGGGCAGAAATCTTACGTACTTGTACAGGCGCAGGACATTGCAAGATCAACGTTTCCAACTTTGGAAGCTTAGGAAGCGCACTTATGAAGTCTAGAGGGCATTCATCCATCTCCGTGAAATAAACACGGATTATATCAAGAAATGGTGCATATTTGTACTCGATATTTACATTGTGTCCCTTGTACGCGAACTTGTCAAGATTGTCAGCATGAATACAGACACTACTTAAGTCATTGCAGAATTCAACATTCAAATTCAGCAATTGTGAACAAGTAATCGTCAAATGAAACAATTGATCGCAGAACTCTATAATCAAGCTTCGGAGAGCACAGCAACTGGAAATAATATTTGAAACAGCTGCATCAGCTAATGACACACGGCTGAGTTTAAGGAAATGAAGACAAGCAAAGCCACTGAGATTTTCAGGCGTTGTTCCTAAACTGCAGTTGGACAGAGTTAGCTCGCCCAACTGGCAACCTCTCCCATTTGAAAATGGTGATAATATGAAGTTATAAGGCTCATCAGGGAAAATGTCAAGGCAACTCGAGCGATTCTTGTCATAAAAGTCAAGACAGAGTTTTTCTGTAGAGGCTGAAGCTGCAAACCGAATCCAGTGGTCCAGCTCAGAAGCATTGACTGAGGTTAATGGGAATCTGATAGTGAATTCCTTGATTCTATTGCCATAATGATTGCGCAAAAAGCCATTCGTTTTGCGAACAAACTTTGTTACTTGAGCTTTCCGCAGACATGGTTTTTGATGGTAATAACAGATTTCTGACTCTGGCATCCTGAGACTATAGAGGTCAAAGATGAGACAGTCAACGTTTTTCCAGAGGTGTCTCCATCTAGTGGAAAGACAGTCAGTCATTGCAGCATCGCTTACTGTCAGCAGGGAAAGAATTTTGATTAAAATGTCATCTGGCAATGTACTGATCCAATCACAGTTCTGCAGAAGAAATGACATGTTAGGTATAAAATTAGAAACCATGTTAAGATAACATTTTACAACTTATTTTACCACAGAAAACGTTAATATCATGGGTGTCAGGGCTTGATTACACTGTCCATTGAGCAAAATTAACAACATGCTATTAGTTTCCTCGCTAATCTACACTTCGAACTTACAGATAATTGTAAACAACATTTCCAAAAAGATAAGTGTAAACAAACATAAAAAAGAGCCCCTTTTTCTAACTAAACCACTTTCCATTAATACATACTATTATTCCGTATGTGTCTCTCTGATCAATACAGCAAGTGGAGGCAACAAATCAAACAAATACAGTGTAAAAACATTAGTAATTTCTTACAAGTAATGGGAAGCTTTTAATACTATGTAGTTACACCACTGCAGACTTGAATTGTTCAACCAATGCATAATGCATAATTAGGCCACTACTTGTTTACGCCTCAAGGTTAGGTGTGATTTTGAAATTTGGTACTACTGTCAGCTCAAAACTAGTTCAAAAGGTAGTAAATCAAATATTCGAGAGATAATCCTTTGTGGAAACATAAATATCTTCTAACCATTCTGCTTGAGCCGAAATAACTCTATATTGCTCAACCTCCCTTCATTTATTTATTCGAAGTATTCAAACTCCAAGCAAACTGCGTTGGTGGACTAGCATATACAGCTAACTATTGTATTCAAGCAGAAGAAATTATATAATCGTAACAATTTTGCAAATCCCATGCAGAAAATGAGTGCAAGACTTTCCGCTGAAACAACTTTGCATGTATTTATTTTTGAAACACATGTCAAAATGACTACACTTAGGCAGATAGTAATGCAGTAGTTCAAGATGATACCTGGACAGTCTGCTCAACATCTTGCGTGCACATCGTCTTGTTTAGGGATCCACTACAGGGCGACATAGCATCGCGTGACGGCTCATGTGCATGCAACTGATGCGCTGTTGACATAATTGGAGCATCATGATCACGCATGCGCCGTTGCGGCTTGGCGGATTGAACGACACGCCATTGTCGCGCTGAATGAATAGCCGGGGAAGGTTTCCGCAGTTTAAATTGCCACTTCTTCATTGTGAAACAATCATCTAGAGAAAGAGATAATGATCCAGAGTTACACAACTCCATAGTTTCTATGTTCATGTGCAGTTCAATGTAATAAAGGCAGAGTCTTCCCCGCATTAAGAAAGGGTAGGATCCACACTTGTGGTGCTGATGTTTACATAGATTTAATATACTCCTTGCCAGTACAGATAAAATTAACGCCACAACACAACTAAATGGATTACGTTCCATCTTAGATTATTTTTACATCTTTTCATCATATAGTCATATATACCAAAATCAGGGAAGTTAACAAACCAAGCAAACACTCCGCTGAATGGTTCATCAGTTTCTGCTTGAAAGTTAGGTCTTAGAAATAACCTTAGTATTAATAGGGTCTCGGTATTGTTCCACGGATATTCACTGACAAGTCCCCTTTCTTCAATGAAAAGCAGAGCTCCTGCTTGTTATACAGTCTAAAAGCTGGAGAATGCAGGTTATGGTTTCCATCCCCAATTGCTAATCTAGAGGGTGCAAATAGAAATCGATCCACAGCCAATTCGTATTGGCAAGCACTTAACTTGTGGAATCATACTCCGATTTGTTCCTTTAAGCTAAATAAACAAAGACATAAATTTGCTCCAATTAGCTTCCAATCCTACACCATGACAATCCCACCACCACGCATAAACCTACACCATGGCAATCCCACCACCACGCATAAACCGAACCACTACCAATTTCTTCGCGATAGTTAAAAACCGAACCTATGGCATCGAAATTAAGCTCCAGATTTGTGCTCTTGGCACCTCAAGTCCTCAACTCGTTGGCAGCAAGGGGAAAAAAGAAGCATGCCTCTCGATGGATCAGCACCGGCACCATAGGAATCGCAGAAATAGAATCCACACGTAATGCGTAAGCTCCTTCTATCCAAGTGTATGGTTCGAGTTTAGAAGCCCTAGAGTCTGTTCCCCTCTGTATCCGACCAAACCCTAAGTAAACCCCTGCCTCTCCTTCTGGTACGGGTCAATGGACTTCTCTCATCATCTAAGAGGGAACGACCGAGGCGTTTCATCGGATAGAGCCATAGAGGGAATAGAGCAGAGACGGTTACCTCCGGTGGCCGGTGGCGTCGCTGGCGCCGGCGACGACGGGGACTCCATGTCCGTACGGGCTGCTTCAACTTTTTTTTTCTCCCAGAGAGAAGAGACAGGGGCAGAACGGGTTCTCTTACTTCCACTGGGGGCGGAGAAGGCGCGTGGCTCTAACTGTTTACCGGGCCTGGCCTAGTACTTCGTGTCCGTTGCTAATTGCACCAGCAACTAGCCAATTATTAGGGCACATGTACAACAGTTGGTAAGATAGTTTTATCTTAAGGCTGGTCATAGTGGGGAGTAACTTAGATTAGTAATATGTATATGTTACTAGGCTATGTTACTACCTCTATAGTGGGTAGTAACATATATGTAGTGTCATGCATCACTTCATTTATTACTTCATATACTCATTTAGCATTGGGAACCGCTAGGTGATGGTAACATATTATGTTACTCTATTTGTCTCTCTCCTCATTAACTACTTGACACATCATCACTTATGCTTATGTGGCATCTATGTTACTACTTATGTTACTCCCACTATGACCAGCTTAAGAGGGTGTTTGTTTCCAGGGACTTATTGTTTTAGGAACTTAAAAAAGTCTCTATAAGTCCCACCTAAACCAAACACAAGGTACTTATTGTGGTGATTTGGGACTTATCAAATAAGACTCTCAGGGAGGAGCTTATTGGGACTTATCGCGGGCCGGACCTACCCCGCGTCGCTCCAGGCTCATTCCCCGCACGCCGCCTGCCTCTCGGTCCAATCGCCGCCGCCGCCCCGCCTCTCGCCCCGTCGTCGCCCCGTCGCCGCCCCGCCTCGGTTCGTTCTGCCTCGGTTCGCCGCCCCGTCGCCGCCCCGCCTCTCGCCCCGTCGCTGCCCCGCCTCGGTTCATTCTGCCTCGGTTCGCCGCCCCGTCGCCTCTCCGCCTCGGTTCTGTCTGCCTCAGTTCGTTGCAGCGGTGTCTTCAATCACCGGACAGGCCCTCTCCTGAGCCTCGTTGCAGCGGTGCAACATGGACTTATAAGTTTCTGTAAACAAATAGGTAGGGACTCGGGACTTATAAGTCCCTGTAAACAAACAAGTAGGGACTTATGACTTATAAGTTGGGACTTAAAAAAGTCCTAGGACTTATGAAACAAACAGGGCCTAAGTCTTACATGTAATTTAGAGATGACAACAAAAATTTCTATAATAGACCATCTCTTAGTCTTATCTTTAATAACCCACTCTCCCTAAAAATGTGATGAGACATATTGTGCTAAGAGATCATTTCTTTTCTTCTCTTAAATAAATAAGAGAAGACAAACTTTTTCTTATGAGTTCTCTCTCCTTCACCTCATAATCATCATATGAACAATGAATTCAAAAAAAAAAGTAAATATTTTGTAAAAAATATGATTTTTTATGTTCATGTTAATGTAAAAAGAGTGCTTGACAAATCTCACGCGAAACGAGATAGCAGTTCGCCGTTGATGAAAAAACAAAATTAGATGTAACATTTGACGTTCGTCTTGGTTTTTTTCGCATAACTCAAAATGCTTATGCTTTGCCCATAAAGATTTCTTGATGGTATTGTGACAGTGAACATATTTTTACAAAAATAATTAACATGTAAAAAAAATATTTTTAACACACACGAGCATATGCTTCCAAGAGCTGAATTGGATTCCGTAAATCTTCTCTCCTATATAAAACAAAGGTAATGTTCCCTGTTTCGCCCCTTTTTATTAGGCCAACTCCATAGTGTGAGCCATCCATGACCCATCCGGACATCCGTTTTTGTCTGTTTGAGGTGCGATTTAGCGGATGTCCAGAGAGGCGGATAGTCGTATGGGGCATCTACACCCAACGCGCATAAGGCCTATGGGACCTCATACTGTCCGCCTCGCTTCGTCCCAAGCTCGCCATGCCGCGCCGTGCATACCCCGAAGCCTCACCGCGAGCTCACCATGCCGCCTTGCGTGAACCCCCGTCGCCCCAGCCTCGGCCTCGCCCGCCTGCGCCCGCGCCCGCACCCCGCCGCGCCGTGCCACGGCCGCGCCT
>NC_041390.1:616719692-616721781 GCF_002162155.2 Triticum dicoccoides | reverse complement strand
AGCACACGTCCGCCCGCCTGCGCCCGGCCGCGCCGCGCCCGCGCTTGCCTCGCGGCCGCCTGCGCCCTGCCCGTGCTCGTCCAGCCTCAGCCGTGCCGCGCCGCCGCCCCGCCCGTGCTCGTCCAGCCTCGGCCGCACCCTCGTTGCGGCACCGTCCCGCCCGCGCACGCGCCCCAGCCTCTCGGTCTAACTGATTTGTGGGCCAGAGGGAAGGCACGGGCGGACAGGAGCGGACGAGAAGGCGAGGAGAGTGTCCGTTTTCTGTCCGTTCGGGAGTATTCTTGGACCAAGTTTGCTCCAGATTTGGAGTTGGGCGGAATAAAAAAAGTGTCCAAAAGACAACTCTGTCCGTTTGGGTATTACCACTGGGTCGTATTTTATCCCAAACGGATAACTTCGGACCGGATGGGTCACGCGGTGGAGTTGACCTTGTTAGCTTTTTAATTTTGATCATGTATCTTCATGTTTATTTCAGTCTTGCATGTAGTAGTTGCAGGTAGAAAAATGTGTGTGTACGGAGGTACGTGTGATACGTACGAGTCAGTAGTTTCAGATAGGAGAAGCATGCATGGAGAAAGTCCGAGCTGCCGCGTGAAGCTGGCTAGCTTGCCGTGTGAGACGGTGGTGCATGATGGTCTGAAGCCAACGGCCTGCGCAAGTTGAAGCCGATGGATGGGTGAGTCCGTTGCGACCTTGAGAAAAGGTCCGTAGTTAGATAAGATCAATTCTTGTTAGCTGCATATGTGCGTGTGCTGTTAGTGGCCTGGGTTAGTGCATGCGTGGGCTGGTTAGTGGGCAAGTGTAGTGCCCGGTGTGCGTGCATGAGTACTACTTAAGGGCTGTAAAGCATATTTGTTTTGGTATAAGAAGAAATATAGAGAGGGGAAAACGTCGGCTGTGCAGTACGGCACCAAAATTCCTTGTGTTCTTGTATGTGTTGTGTGAAACAACCAAGAAAGAAGAGGGCTGAGAGAGTCGGCTCCAACATACCTTAAGGACGAGCCCTTCAATAAGGCTCGTCTTGCTGCCGTTGAGACGGAGGCCATCTGCCGACACGAGATCGAGCGACCAAGGACCGAGGTGTGCTGGGAGCTGAAGCAAATGCTTCAGACGATGGAACTGAATGTCAGATTCATTCATCTCAGGGACGTGCTCAAGTGAACCAGGGATCCCGATCCATCCATCTGGGAGCAAAGAAATCAATACAGGATCCACCCGGTCCAACAAGTGAACACATGCCAATCTGGGAACAACAGGTACTTTTAAGCAATATAACAGTTTCAACATTGTTGGCAAACATAGTATTGCTACACTTGGATAAGAGACACTATGAAGACCATTCCCGTTCTGTTGAAAATTGTTACTATATTTGTACAATTATTGATGTTCTGTTTGTCAAATTACATGCAGACAATTATTTTCCGTAACCAAATTATGCCCCTTAACCAAAAATAGTCATGTCAAGCTATTTCAGTATAAACTACTCCCTCCGTTCCTAAATACTTGTTTTTCTAGGCATTTCAACAAGTGACTATATACGGAGCAAAGTGAGTGAATCTACACTCTAAAATATGTCTACATACATCCGTATGTAGTAGTCATTTGAAATGTCTAGAAAGACAAATATTTAGAAACGGAGGGAGTATGTGTTAACCAAATTATGTTTATATTTCTATGCTTTTGGAATATAACTCCTATCCTAATCGATTTTTTCACACAATACATCCCTTGCTCTCAAGGACACCTATGTTTACAACGGTGGCATTGTTACACAAGCGCTAATGGGCAACCTAAGAGCATATCTATCATAATCATGCATTTTGAATAAGCAAGTATTAAGCGGTAACATGAACATGACACTATATTCTAAATTCATAGCACCTTCAACGCTGAACTGGAATTGATTAATCATGTGTGAGCATGTGTCAAGTCAAACCACTTGATTACTTAAGAGGAGAATACCATATTAACACACCACATTATGCCACTATTTAAGACACACACACGCGCACGCGCGCGCACACACACACGCACACTCACACACACACACACACACACACACACACACACACACACACACACACACACT
>NC_041390.1:616682106-616718987 GCF_002162155.2 Triticum dicoccoides | reverse complement strand
TCCCCACACAGGATGACGAATACATGCTTTTAGTTAATTGAAACTCAATATGAAAAATCTTGAATCATTAAACTCTCGTTATGCACAATATGACTATCATAGAAACTTATGAAAGAACATGCGGTGCCCCCATGTTTGGTTTTGGTAATTGATGACAATCTCTATGGACTAATGGTTGCCTTGAGTTATATTTGAAGGTTTTGTCCATAGGATTTTCTTGGAGTACATGTGTTGGTTTCAAGGAGAGTTTGTGTCGACCAAGGTGCTATTCAAGGAATTACCTAAAGATTGGTCTTCTGAGAGGTTGATCAAGACTAAGTTAAAGAGTGAATCAAGTTGATCAACCCACAAAGCGTAGAAGATGTACCGAGAGGGATCAAGTGATCCCATGGTATGGTAAGCATTGTCAATTACGCTTTGTGTACTAACCCATGGTCTTCATGAGGGTTCTTTGTGGGGTTAGGTTGCGGTGTGCAAGTTCAAGTGGAGCACCACGAAGAGATCAAATGCTTGAAGCTTGCTGTCCTTTGTGGTGACAATGGACCTGTGAAGATATGAGAAAGAGTAGCTCACCCATAGTAGAGTATGTGGGAGCAATCAACTAGTCTTCATCGAGTCAACACAATCAAGAAAGGTTGCGGTGTGCAAGTTCAAGTGGAGCATCACGAAGAGATCAAATGCTTGAAGCTTGCCGTCCTTTGTGGTGACAATGAACTTGTGAAGATGTGCGGAAGAAAGGCTCACCCATAGTGGAGTATGGGGGAGCAATCAACTAGTCTTCATCAAGCCAACACAATCAAGAAAGGTGGTCCAACTTGAGGGAGTCAAGATCGTCATCATCTAGCTCAAGTGGACCATGTGCAAGGCAAAGGTTTGCCCTTGATAGGTTTTCTATTTTACCGGTTTCATGTTGGTAATTGGGAGACCGGGTTATAGGATCGATTGCCATACTATCAAGGGGGGCTCTCGATGAGTAGCTTGATCGTATCGTTCGTTGAGAGCTCAAACCATTGCATCCTTGCATCATCTTTCATGGTTCTTGTTTGGTTCTCTTTGTGAGTCTTAGAGCTTACGGTCATCTTGTTGACAAGCTTGAGTTCATCGAAAACGGAGTTCGCTTGCATCTTCTATGATGTTTTCGATGTTGGAGGTTTTGCCGGTTCTTCTCGGTTGGAGGTTTCACTCCTATTTTTGTTAGGCATACCTCCCCTGCCTCTTCTTACTATAACCAGTCGCTGTTTTGATGCTACTCGTCGTCTTGTTTCCAACAAGCTTGAGTTTGCTCAATTCGGAGTTCATATGCAGAAGTTATGGCAGTTCTTGTTTTCTTGAGTGTGGTTTTTGTCAGGGTCCCAACGGTAGTATCGTGGTACCCAGCGGTAGTACCACTGAGGGGTCTCAAGCGGCAGTACCGCTCCGCAGCGGTAGTACCGGCGGTGACTCTGCAACGGTACTACCGCTGGCTTACCAGGTCCCTACCACGTCGATTCGAGGGGTCTTTTTCTGTGTCGGATTGTGCGGTACCTCGCTGCGGCAGTAGTGCGGCAGTACCGCTCCTTAGTGGCAGTACCGCCCTTCCTCCGTGGTAGTACCGCCCGGTTCCCTCTTTCCCTTTCCCCTTCGTTCTGCGCGGCAGTACCGCCGAAGGGAGCGGTAGTACCGCTTAACCCCTTGGATCTAGATCTTGGAGTTCTTTGTGTTCTCCTTCTTGTTCTTCCTCTCATTTTTTTCCCTAGCATTAGTTGCTTCGGTGGGATTTGAGAGAGAAGGACTTGGGCACTCAGTGTGCCCTTGCCATTGCATTTGGTGCATCGATTTGAGTTCTCCACAGTGCTACGTGGAAGTGAAGTTTGAGAAGCTTATTACTCTTGGGTGTTTGGGCACCCTAGAGCTTGTTCCTCTTGGGTGCCTTGGCGCCCTAGACGGTTGGTGTTGTTCGGAGCTCAATCATTGTGGTGTAAAGCTTCGGGCAAGCGTCGAGGTCTCCAATTATGTTGTGGAGATCGCCCCGAGCAATTTGATAGGTACCGGTGACCGCCCCCAAGGGTTACCAAAGTGTACGGGTTCGGTGACCGCCCCCAAGGGTTGCCATTTGTACGGATTCGGTGACCGCCCTCAAGGGTCCCTTAGTGGAATCACGGCACCTTGCATTGTGCGAGGGCGTGAGGAGATTACGGTGGCCCTAGTGGCTTCTTGGGGAGCATTGTGCCTCCACACCGCTCCAAACGGAGATTAGCATCCGCAAGGGTGTGAACTTCGGGATACATCGTCATCTCCGCGTGCCTCGGTTATCTCTTACCCGAGCCCCTTCACTTATGCACTTTACTTTGTGATAGCCATATTGTTTCTTGTCATATATCTTGCTATCACATAGTTGCTTATCTTGCTTAGCATAAGTTGTTGGTGCACATATGTGAGCCTAGTTGTTTTAGGTTTTGTGCTTGACAAATTAACCGCTAGGTTTATTCCGCATTTGTTAAAGCCTAAACCGTAATTATTTTAAAAACGCCTATTCACCCCCCCTCTAGGCAACATCGACGATCTTTCAACTTGTAAAGCAATCATGAAGTCAAACATCCGTACATAAATGTAACAAAACATGATCATACCAGCTTTCTCTGCCACAACCAATTCACCAAATAATCGTTATTATTGTTATGAACTTTTATAACTACCAAATGTTCAGATTTTAGCAATAGGCAAGAACGATCTTTACTTACTCTAATTATATAAATGCATGCATTAGAATGACTAAGGTGGTGTTTGGTTCTCTAGTCCTAGGACTTTTTCTAGTCCCTAGTCCCTAGTCTAAGGATTTTTAGCAAAAAGTCTCAAAAAAGTCCCACCCTGTTTGGTTTGCTAGGGACTTTTTCTAGTCCCAACACAAAAAAGTCCCTGAAACCAAACACCCCCTAATTTTTCTTTCACGTGCAATTCTCCCTATAATTACATGCATATATGCACTAAAGGACAAAACACTGATGTCATCCTAGATTTTTTTTTTCAAATTTCAAAATGTTTAGTAGCTCAAACCATCGCTCCGACTAAGAAACCGTCTTCACAAAAAAATTTGTCACAACGAGATCTTCGAAACTAGATCCCATGTTGATATGTTCTGACGATTTTTTTCTGACCAAAAGTTACCACATCTGGGCTACATAAGTTATCACGTCTGTCATACATAAGTTACCGTGTCATTTACACAAAAGTT
Source organism: Triticum dicoccoides (assembly GCF_002162155.2). Classification (NCBI taxonomy): domain Eukaryota; kingdom Viridiplantae; phylum Streptophyta; class Magnoliopsida; order Poales; family Poaceae; genus Triticum; species Triticum dicoccoides. The sequence goes on along the minus strand of NC_041390.1, from coordinate 616,715,776 downwards.
TCCGGGGTATATTTTCAACAAACTTTTACCCTCAGGGTCAAAAAGTGATTATGATGTTTGCAGTGAGTTATCGGCTTTGTTGTGTATATTACCATGTTGCACAAAAGTTATCGGGGTATGTTTTTCAACAATTTTCATTCCCCCAGTCAAAAAATTACCGTGATATTAGTATATGAGTTATCGCTCTCATTTGTGTGCATTATCATGTTGTTTACACATGAGTTATTGTGATGTATTTTTTAACAACATTTTTTCCTGGTCGAAAAGTTATCATGTCTGGATTAAGTAAGTTATCAGCTCTGTTGTATAGATATTATCATGTTATTTACATACAAGTTATCAGGGTATATTTTCAACAAACTTTTATCACAGGGTCAAAAGTTACCGTGGGGTTTGTAGTGAGTTACCAACTTTATTGTGTGTATAATACCATGTTATTTACACACAAAGTACCGCGGAATATGTTTTTCAACAACCCTCCCCCAACGGATATGTTTTTCAACAAGTCCCACTATTAGAAAACAGGGTTTTGGTTCAGGCCGGGTCAGCCCATTAGTCCCGGTTCAGTCCAGAACCGGGACCAATGGGTGCATTGGACCCGGTTCATGAGACCACGAGGCCGGCCGGGCCACGTGGGCCATTGGTCCCGGTTCATCTGGACCTTTTGGTCCCGGTTGGTGGGACGAACCGGGACCAATGGGCCTCGCTCTTGGCCCACCACCATTGGTTCCGGTTGGTGGCTTGAACCCAACCGGGACCAATGAGGTGCCTATATATACCCCCTCACGTAAGAGTAGAGCACACTGCTCTGTTTTTTTCTGGCCGAGGGGGAAAGGACATGGTGGTGCTCTAGCTCACCTCCTATGCACACAAGGTGTTCGATGGAATGCCCGAGCCACACTACTTAAGCTTTCTCCTCTCCAAGCTCGACCTCCAAGCTCCATTTTTCTCAATATTTTTCTAGGTTTAGCGGTCCGTCACGCCCCGTCCCCGTCTTCACCGCCGTCGATCACCCGCGCCGAGCTCACCGCCGACACCACCGTGGTGAGCCTCTTGTTCTTATCTTCTTTCTGAAAGGAAAAATATTCTTACTTGTATGTTTACATAGATACTTGTATTATTTTCTTACTTTTATTATTGCGTCTTATATAGTGCGATGGTTCTGGTATCCGCCCCCTCGGCCCTCGTCATGTCTATGATTCGGATGTGGTATATATATTATCTTTATAACTATTGGTTCATTTATTGTTTATGAAAATTATGCCGACCAACGTGACACAGATTTTATTTATGTATGATGTATGTGAATCGGAAATGCCAACCGACCCTATTGTCGAGAGGTTAAATTTAGTTGAAGAAGAAAACAATTTGTTGAAGGAAAAAATAAAAAAAATTGAGGAGGAGAAGATGATATTGGAGTTGCATGTTGCGGATGTCGTCGATGATCACAAGATCAAGATGGATGCAATGCGCTTGAAGATTAGAATGATTAGAAAATATGCCATTCATACCGAGGCTTGGTATCATTATGCCATTGGATCAATTGTTACCTTGGTTGCGATTATGATCGCATTTGTTTTCACATTGAAATGTTTTACATAGTTTCAATGTATGGTTTAATTAATTAGATGCTCTGGAGAGCTATATGTTGTTAGATGAGAACTATGTATGCACTTTGGTTTTAATGTGATGATGAACTTCTATTAATTTGGACACTTAATTATATATAATGCACGCAAATGAACCGGCAATGTATGTACGGTGACAGACACACCTCCGAGTACATTCAGGGCATGCATGAGTTTCTCGATGCGGCTGAGGCAAACAAGCAGAATGGTTTTATGTGTTGTCCATGCACTGAATGTGGGAATACAAGGTCTTACTCTAACCGGAAAATCCTTCACTCCCACCTGCTTTACAAGGGTTTCATGCCACACTATAATGTTTGGACGAGGCACGGAGAAATAGGGGTTATGATGGAAGACGGCGAAGGAGAAGAGTACGATGACAACTATGTGCCCCCTGAATACGGTGATGCTGCAACGGGGGGAGCTGGTGAAGATGAAGAGGAACCAGACGATGTGCCCAATGATGCTGCAACGGGTGAAGCTGCTGAAGATCAAGAGGAACCAGACGATGTGCCCGATGATGATGATCTCCGCCGGGTCATTGTCGATGCAAGGACGCAATGCGAAAGTCAAAAGGAGAAGCTGAAGTTTGATCGCATGCTAGAGGATAAAAAAAAGGGTTGTACCCCAATTGCGAAGATGGCAACACAAAGCTCGGTACCGTACTGGAATTGCTGCAGTGGAAGGCAGAGAATGATGTGGCTGACAAAGAATTTGAGAAACTACTGAAAATATTGAAGAAGAAGCTTCCAAAGGATAACAAATTGCCCGACAGTACATACGCAGCAAAGAAGGTCATATGCCCTTTAGGATTGGAGGTGGAGAAGATACATGCATGCCCTAATGACTGCATCCTCTACCGCTGTGCATACAAGGATCTGAACGCATGCCCGGTATGCGGTGCATTGCGGTATAAGATCAGACGAGATGACCCTGGTGATGTTGACGGCGAGCCCCCCAGGAAGAGGGTTCCTGCGAAGGTGATGTGGTATACTCCTATAATACCACGGTTGAAACGTCTGTTCAGAAATGAAGAGCATGCCAAGTTGATGCGATGGCACAGTGAGGACCGGAAGAAAGACGGGAAGTTGAGAGCACCCGCTGACGGGTCGCAGTGGAGAAAAATCGACAGAAAGTACTGGGATGAGTTTGCAAACGACCCAAGGAATGTATGGTTTGCTTTAACGCGGATGGCATTAATCCTTTCGGGGATCAGAGCAACAATCACAGCACCTGACCCGTGACTCTATGTATGTATAACCTTCCTCCTTGGATGTGCATGAAGCGGAAGTTCATTATGATGCCAGTTCTCATCCAAGGCCCTAAGCAACCCGACAACGACATTGATGTGTACCTAAGGCCATTAGTTGAAGAACTTTTACAGCTGTGGAATGGAAACGGTGTACGTACGTGGGATGAGCACAGACAGGAGGAATTTAACCTAAAGGCGTTGCTGTTCGTGACCATCAACGATTGGCCCGCTCTGAGTAACCTTCCAGGACAGACAAACAAAGGATACCATGCATGCACACACTGTTTAGATGACACTGAAAGTATATACCTGGACAAATGCAGGAAGAATGTGTACCTGGGCCATCGTCGATTTCTTCCGACCAACCATCAATGTCGAAAGAAAGGCAAGCATTTCAAAGGCGAGGCAGATCACCGGAAGAAGCCCGCCATGCGTACCGATGATCACGTACTTGCTATTGTCAATGATTTACACGTAATCTTTGGAAAGGGTCCCGGCGGACTAGCTGTTCCGAATGACGCTGAGGGACACGCACCCATGTGGAAGAAGAAATCTATATTTTGGGACCTACCCTACTGGAAAGACCTACAGGTGCGCTCTTCAATCGACGTGATGCACGTGACGAAGAACCTTTGCGTGAACCTGCTTGGCTTCTTCGGCGTGTATGGGAAGACAAAAGATACACCTGAGGCACGGGAGGACCTACAACGTTTGCATGAAAAAGACGGCATGCCTCCGAAGCAGTATAAAGGTCCTGCCAGCTACGCCCTTACGAAAGAAGAGAAAGAAATCTTCTTTGAATGCCTGCTCAGTATGAAGGTCACGACTGGCTTCTCGTCGAATATAAAGGGAATAATAAATATACCAGAGAAAAAGTTTCGGAACCTAAAGTCTCATGACTGCCACGTGATTATGATGCAACTACTTCCGGTTGCATTGAGGGGGCTTCTACCGGAAAACGTCCGATTAGCCATTGTGAAGCTATGTGCATTCCTCAATGCAATCTCTCAGAAGGTGATCGATCCAGAAATCGTACCAAGGCTAAGGAGTGATGTGGCGCAATGTCTTGTCAGTTTTGAGCTGGTGTTCCCACCATCCTTCTTCAATATCATGACGCACGTCCTAGTTCATCTAGTCGACGAGATTGTCATCTTGGGGCCCGTATTTCTACACAATATGTTCCCCTTTGAGAGGTTCATGGGAGTCCTAAAGAAATATGTCCATAACCGTGCTAGGCCAGAAGGAAGCATCTCCATGGGCTATCAAAGAGAGGATGTTATCGGGTTTTGTGTTGACTTCATTCCTGGCCTTAAGAAGATAAGTCTCCCTAAATCGCGGTATGAGGGGAGACTGACTGGAAAAGGCACTCTTGGAAGTGACTCAATAATATGTAGGGATGGATATTCTTGGTCTCAAGCACACTACACAGTTCTACAGAACTCTACCTTGGTGACCCCGTATGTCGATGAACACAAGAACAGTCTGCGCTCCAAACACCCGGAGCAGTGCGACGACTGGATTACATGTGAACACATCAGGACTTTCAGTAGTTGGTTGGAAACACGTCTCAGAGGTGACAATACTATTTGTGATGAGTTGTCCTTGTTGTCCACGGGACCATCTTTGACTGTATTGACTTACAAAGGATACGAGATAAATGGGAATACATTTTACACGATCGCCCAAGATCAAAAGAGCACCAACCAAAACAGCGGTGTCCGCTTTGATGCAGCAACGGAGAGCGGAAATGACACATATTATGGTTACATAGTGGACATATGGGAACTTGACTACGGACATGATTTTAAGGTCCCTTTGTTTAAGTGCAAATGGGTTAATCTGTCAGGTGGCGGGGTACAGGTAGACCCATAGTATGGAATGACAACAGTGGATCTAAAAAATCTTGGGTACACTGACGAACCGTTCGTCCTAGCCAATGATGTGGCACAGGTTATCTATGTGAAGGACATGTCTACCAAACCGAGAAAAAGAAAAGATAAGGAAGCGAATACATCATACGATGAGCCAAAGCGCCACATAGTTCTTTCAGGAAAAAGGGATATCCTGGGAGTGGAGGGCAAGACAGACATGTCTTAAGATTATGAAAAGTTTCATGAAATTCCTCCCTTCAATGTCTAGGCTGAACCAAGCATCCTGATAAACGATGAAGATTATCCATGGTTACGGCGCAATAAGCAAATGACACAAGCGAAGAAAAAGTGAAGACTTTCTCCCGCAACTATTATGATGATACCATGCCAACTTTGTAACACACGAGTATGCTATGCCAACTTTTTCAGAGTTCATTTGAAAACTATGAATTTAGGTCGAATTTTCTCTATAGGTGCATCTATGTTCATTTTTTAGTAAAGTTAATCACAAACTTGTGATTCACACAAATTTCAAAGAATTCAAATTTTAACTATTCAAATTTGAAAACTAATGGCACTAACAGAAAGTTTATAATTTTTCTAAAACTAATGGCACTAACAGAAAGTTTATAATTTTGCTGACCTAAAAGCTAAAAGAATTAAAAAATAAAGCAAAAAACAAAAGAAAATAAATAATACAGAAAACAAAACAAAAAAACTGAAAAAAAATAAAAATAGCAACAATATGTATTTTGTTGTAAGTAGAAACAAAATAAAATAAATAAAGCAACAAAGAAAACAAAAAAACTAAAAAAATGTTTTCAAATTTGAAAACTAATGGCACTAACAGAAAGTTTATAATTTTTCTAAAACTAAAAGCAAAAAGAATTAAAAAATAAAGCAAAAAACAAAACAAAATAAATAATGCAGAAAGTTTATAATTTTTGTGACCTAAAAGAAAAAAGAAATCACTAAAAAACTATAAGTATTTTGTTTTATAATATTTGTTATGACTAACTAAAATTACCAAATTGATCATAATGATAAAACACAGTAATATTAAATAGCAGGAAAAGGAATAACTCAAAAATAAATTTTTATAGTAAAGTTATTCATAAACTAGTGATTCACACAAATTTTAAAAAAATTCAAATTTAAACTATTCGAATTATAAAACTAATGGCACTAACAGAAAGTTTATAATTTTTGTGACCTAAAAGAAAAAATCACTAAAAAACTATAAGTATTTAGTTCTAAGTAGAAATGAAAAAACAAATAGTAAAAAAAAATGCCACCTACTAGGCCACCACGGCCGCAATATGACTAGAAGCCCATCTATGGGCCAGGATTCAGGTCCGCAGAAGGCCCAGCAGGCCCACAGGCATAGCGGTGTGAGATTAGGCCCAAAGGCCTGCAGTTCTGAGAAGTTCAATGGAGAGGGCGGGGCAGCGCTTATAAACAAGTGCGACCGCTCCTCAGCTAGGGAGGTGGGACTAAACATCCCACCGCACCGCGGCTTTGGCAGGCGCAGGCCTTTGGTCTCGGTTGATGGCACCAACCGGGACTAAAGGGGGCATTAGTCACGGTTCGTGGCACAAACCGTGACCAATACCCCCCTTTAGTCCCGGTTGGTGCCACCAACCGGGACCAAAGGCCGCCGCTTCCCGCCCTTTGGGCTGCTGAAAAGAGGCCTTTGGTCTCGGTTGGTGGCACCAACCGAGACTAAAGGTGGCATTGGTCCCGGTTGGTGCCAGAACCGGGACCAATGCTCTTGGTATATGACCAGGACTTGTGAAAATTTCAGTTTCTCATCGACCATTTACCCCCGACGACGCCGCCAGGCTGCCCTGACACCGTCCTGTTGGGGAACGTTGCAGAAAACAAAAATTTTCCTACGGTTTCACCAAGATCCATCTATGAGTTCATCTAGCAACGAGTGATCAGATGCATCTACATACCTTGTAGATCGCGAGCGGAAGCGTTCAAAGAACGGGGATGAGGGAGTCGTACTCGATGTGATCCGAATCACCGGAGATCCTAGCGCCGAACGGACGGCACCTCCGCGTTCAACACATGTACGGTCAGTGTGACGTCTCCTCCTTCTTGATCCAGCAAGGGGAAGGAGAGGTTGAGGAAGAAGGCTCCAGCAGCAGCACGACGGCGTGGTGGTGATGGAGTTGCAGTACTCCGGCAGGGCTTCGCCAAGCTCTATGGAGGAGGAGGAGGTGTTGGAGAGGGAGAGGGAGGCACCAAAGGGGTAGGTGAGAGGCCCTCCCTCCCCCCCACTATATACAGGGAGCCTAGGGGGGGCGCCAGCCCTAGGAGATGCAATCTCCTAGGAGGGCGGCGGCCAAGGGGCGGGGGGCTTGCCCCCCAAGCAAGGGGGCTCCCCCCTTTAGGGTTTCCCCACCCTAGGCGCATGGGCCCTAGGGGGAAGTGGCGCCCCAGCCCACTTTGGGCTGGATCCCTTCCCACTTCAGCCCATGGGGCCCTCCGGGATAGGTGGCCCCACCCGGTGGACCCCCGGGACCCTTCCGGTGGTCCCGGTACAATACCGGTGACCCCGAAACTTGTCTCGATGGCCGAAATAGCACTTCCTATATATAATTCTTTACCTCCGGACCATTCCGAAACTCCTCGTGATGTCCGGGATGTCATACGGGACTCCGAACAACATTCGGGTTACTGCATATACATATCCCTACAACCCTAGCGTCACCGAACCTTAAGTGTGTAGACCCTACGGGTTCGGGAGACATGTAGACATGACCGAGATTGCTCTCCGGTCAATAACCAATAGCGGGATCTGGATACCCATGTTGGCTCCCACATGCTCCTCGATGATCTCATCGGATGAACCACGATGTCGAGGATTCAAGCAACCCCGTATACAATTCCCTTTGTCAATCGGTATGTTACTTGCCCGAGATTCGATCGTCGGTATCCCAATACCTCGTTCAATCTCGTTACCGGCAAGTCACTTTACTCGTACCGTAATGCATGATCCCATGACCAGACACTTGTTCACTTTGAGCTCATAATGATGATGCATTACCGAGTGGGCCCAGTGATACCTCTCCGTCATACGGAGTGACAAATCCCAGTCTTGATCCGTGTCAACCCAACAGACACTTTCGGAGATACCCGTAGTATACCTTTATAGTCACCCAGTTACGTTGTGACGTTTGGTATACCCAAAGCACTCCTACAGTATCCGGGAGTTACACGATCTCATGGTCTAAGGAAAAGATACTTGACATTGGAAAACTCTAGCAAATGAACTATACGATCTTGTGCTATGTTTAGGATTGGGTCTTGTCCATCACATCATTCTCCTAATGATGTGATCTCGTTATCAATGACATCCAATGTCCATAGTCAGGAAACCATGACTATCCATTGATCAACGAGCTGGTCAACTAGAGGCTTACTAGGGACATGTTGGTGTCTATTTATTCACACATGTATTACGATTTCCGGATAACACAGTTATAGCATGAATAAAAGACAATTATCATGAACAAGGAAATGTAATAATAATGCTTTTATTATTGCCTCTAGGGCATATTTCCAACAGTCTTCCACTTGCACTAGAGTCAATAATCTAGTTACATTGTGATGAATCGAACACCCATGGAATTCTGGTGTTGATCATGTTTTGCTCTAGGGAGAGGTTTAGTCAACGGATCTGCTACATTCAGGTCCGTATGTACTTTACAAATATCTATGTCTCCATCTTGAACATTTTCACGAATGGAGTTGAAGCGACGCTTGATGTGCCTAGTCTTCTTGTGAAACCTGGACTCCTTGGCAAGTGCAATAGCTCCAGTGTTGTCACAGAAGAGTTTGATCGGCCCCGACGCATTGGGTATGACTCCTAGGTCGGTGATGAACTCCTTCACCCAAATTGCTTCATGTGCTGCCTCCGAGACTGCCATGTACTCCACTTCACATGTAGATCCCGCCACGACGCTCTGCTTGCAACTGCACCAGCTTACTGCCCCACCATTCAAAATATACACGTATCCGGTTTGTGACTTAGAGTCATCCAGATCTGTGTCGAAGCTAGCGTCGACGTAACCCTTTACGACGAGCTCCTCGTCACCTCCATAAACGAGAAACATTTCCTTAGTCCTTTTCAGGTACTTCAGGATATTCTTGACTGCTGTCCAGTGTTCCTTGCCGGGATTACTTTGGTACCTTCCTACCAAACTTACGGCAAGGTTTACATCAGGTCTGGTACACAGCATGGCATACATAATAGAACCTATGGCTGAGGCATAGGGGATGACACTCATCTCTTCTATATCTTCTGCCGTGGTCGGACATTGAGCTGAGCTCAATTTCACACCTTGCAACACAGGCAAGAACCCCTTCTTAGACTGATCCATATTCAACTTCTTCAATATCTTATCAAGGTATGTGCTTTGTGAAAGACCTATGAGGCGTCTTGATCTATCTCTATAGATCTTGATGCCTAATATATAAGCAGCTTCTCCAAGGTCCTTCATTGAAAAACTCTTATTCAAGTAGGCCTTAATGCTGTCCAAGAGTTCTATATCATTTCCCATCAAAAGTATGTCATCTACATATAATATGAGAAATGCTACAGAGATCCCATTCACTTTCTTGTAAACACATGCTTCTCCATAAGTCTGCGTAAATCCAAACGCTTTGATCATCTCATCAAAGCGAATGTTCCAACTCCGAGATGCTTGCACCAGCCCATAAATCGAGCGTTGGAGCTTGCACACCTTGTCAGCATTCTTAGGATCGACAAAACCTTCCGGCTGCATCATATACAATTCTTCCTTAAGGAAACCATTAAGGAATGCCGTTTTGACGTCCATTTGCCATATCTCATAATCATAAAATGCGGCAATTGCTAACATGATTCGGGCGGACTTTAGCTTCGCTACCGGTGAGAAAGTCTCATCGTAGTCAACCCCTTGAACTTGTCGATAACCCTTAGCGACAAGCCGAGCTTTATAGATGGTCACATTACCATCCGCGTCTGTCTTCTTCTTAAAGATCCATTTATTTTCTATGGCTCGCCGCTCAACGGGCAAGTCAGTCAAAGTCCATACTTCGTTTTCATACATGGATCCTATCTCAGATTTCATGGCTTCTAGACATTTGTCGGAGTCCGGGCCCGCCATCGCTTCTTCATAGTTCAAAGGTTCACCGTTGTCTAACAACATGATTTCCAAGACAGGGTTGCCGTACCACTCTGGTGCGGAACGTGTCCTTGTGGACCTACGAAGTTCAGTAGCAACTTGATCTGAAGTTTCATGATCATCATCATTAATTTCCTCTCTAGTCGGTGCAGGCACCTCAGGAACATTTTCTTGAGTTGCGCCATTTTCCGGTTCAAGAGGTAATACTTCATCAAGTTCTACTTTCCTCCCACTTACTTCTTTCGAGAGAAACTCCTTCTGTAGAAAGGATCCATTCTTGGCAACAAAGATCTTGCCTTCGGATCTGAGGTAGAAGGTATACCCAATAGTTTCTTTAGGGTATCCTATGAAGACGCATTTTTCCGACTTGGGTTCGAGCTTTTCAGGTTGAAGTTTCTTGACATAAGCATCGCATCCCCAAACTTTTAGAAACAACAGCTTAGGTTTCTTCCCAAACCATAATTCATACGGTGTCGTCTCAACGGATTTCGACGGAGCCCTATTTAAAGTGAATGCGGCAGTCTCTAAAGCATAGCCCCAAAAAGATAGCGGTAAATCGGTAAGAGACATCATAGATCGCACCATATCTAATAGAGTGCGATTACGACATTCGGACACACCATTACGCTGAGGTGTTCCAGGCGGCGTGAGTTGTGAAACTATTCCACATTTTCTTAAGTGTGTGCCAAATTCGTGACTGAAGTATTCTCCTCCACGATCTGATCGTAGGAACTTGATTTTCCTGTCACGTTGATTTTCAACCTCACTCTGAAATTCCTTGAACTTTTCAAAGGTCTCAGACTTGTGTTTCATCAAATAGATATACCCATATCTACTCAAGTCATCAGTGAGGGTGAGAACATAACGATAGCCACCGCGAGCCTCAACACTCATTGGACCGCACACATCAGTATGTATGATTTCCAATAAGTTGGTTGCTCGCTCCATTGTTCCTGAGAACGGAGTCTTGGTCATTTTACCCATGAGGCATGGTTCCCACGTGTCAAATGATTCATAATTAAGAGACTCTAAAAGTCCATCTGCATGGAGCTTCTTCATGCGTTTGACACCTATGTGACCAAGGCGGCAGTGCCACAAGTATGTGGGACTATCATTATCAACCTTACATCTTTTGGTACTCACACTATGAATATGTGTAGCATTACGCTCGAGATTCATTAAGAATAAACCATTCACCATCGGAGCATGACCATAAAACACATCTCTCATATAAATAGAACAACCATTATTCTCGGATTTAAATGAGTAGCCATCTCGTATTAAACGAGATCCCGATACAATGTTCATGCTCAAAGCTGGCACTAAATAACAATTATTGAGGTTTAAAACTAATCCCATAGGTAAATGTAGAGGTAGCGTGCCGACGGCGATCACATCGACCTTGGAACCATTCCCGACGCGCATCGTCACCTCGTCCTTCGCCAGTCTCCGCTTATTTCGCAGCTCCTGCTTTGAGTTACAAATGTGAGCAACTACACCGGTATCAAATACCCAAGAGCTACTACGAGTACTGGTAAGGTACACATCAATTACATGTATATCACATATACCTTTTGTGATGCCGGCCTTCTTGTCCGCTAAGTATTTGAGGCAGTTCCGCTTCCAGTGACCACTTCCCTTGCAATAAAAACACTTAGTCTCGGGCTTGGGTCCATTCTTTGGCTTCTTCCCGGCAGCTTGCTTGCCGGGCGCGGCAACTCCCTTGCCGTCCTTCTTGAAGTTTTTCTTACCCTTGCCCTTTTTGAACTTAGTGGTTTTATTCACCATCAACACTTGATGTTCCTTTTTGACTTCTACCTCTGCTGATTTCAGCATAGCAAATACTTCAGGAATGGTCTTTTCCATCCCCTGCATATTGAAGTACATCACAAAGCTTTTGTAGCTCGGTGGAAGCGACTGAAGGATTCTGTCAATGACCGCGTCATCTGGGAGATTAACTCCCAGCTGAGTCAAGCGGTTATGCAACCCAGACATAGTGAGTATGTGCTCACTGACAGAACTGTTTTCCTCCATCTTACAGCTGAAGAACTTGTCGGAGACTTGATATCTCTCGACCCGGGCATGAGCTTGAAAAACCATTTTCAGCTCTTCGAACATCTCATATGCTCCGTGTCTCTCAAAACACTTTTGGAGCCCCGGCTCTAAGCTGTAAAGCATGCCGCACTGAACGAGGGAGTAGTCATCGGTACGTGCCTGCCAAGCGTTCATAACGTCTTGTTCTGCAGGGAGAACAGGTGCGTCACCTAGCGGTGCTTGTAGGACATAATCTTTCTTGGCAGCTATGAGGATGATCCTCAGGTTCCGGACCCAGTCCGTGTAGTTGCTGCCATCGTCTTTCAGCTTGGTTTTCTCTAGGAACGCGTTGAAGTTGAGGACTACGTTGGCCATTTGATCTACAAGACATATTGTAAATATTTTAGACTAAGTTCATGATAATTAAGTTCATCTAATCAAATTATTCAATGAACTCCCACTTAGATAGACATCCCTCCAGTTATCTAAGTATAACATGGTCCGAGTTAACTAGGCCGTGTCCAATCATCACGTGAGACGGACTAGTCAACATCGGTGAACATCTTCATGTTGATCGTATCTTCTATATGACTCATGCTCGACCTTTCGGTCTTTTGTGTTCCGAGGCCATGTCTGTACATGCTAGGCTCGTCAAGTCAACCTAAGTGTTTGCATGTGTAAATCTGTCTTACACCCGTTGTATGTGAACGTTAGAATCTATCACACCCGATCATCACGTGGTGCTTCGAAACAACGAACTGTCGCAATGGTGCACAGTTAGGGGGAACATTTTCTTGAAATTATTATGAGGGATCATCTTATTTACGACCGTCGTTCTAAGTAAACAAGATGCAAAAACATGATAAACATCACATGCAATCAAATAATAATAGTGACATGATATGGCCAATATCACATAGCTCCTTTGATCTCCATCTTGGGACTCCATGATCATCTTGTCACCGGCATGACACCATGATCTCCATCATCATGATCTCCATCATCGTGTCTCCATGAAGTTGCTCGCCAACTATTACTTCTACTACTATGGCTAACACGTTTAGCAATAAAGTAAAGTAATTTACATGGCGTTTCTCAATGACACGCAGGTCATACAAAAAATAAAGACAACTCCTATGGCTCCTGCCGGTTGTCCTACTCATCTACATGCAAGTCGTGATTCCTATTACAATAGCATGAACATCTCATACATCACATATATATCATTCATCATTCATCACAACTTTGGCCATATCATATCACAAAGCACTTGCTGCAAAAACAAGTTAGACGTCCTCCAATTGTTGTTGCAAGTTTTAAGTGGCTGCAAGAGGGTTGTAGCAAGAACGTTTTCTTACCTACGTGAAAGCCACAACGTGATTTGTCAACTTCTATTTACCCTTCATAAGGACCCTTTTCATCGAATCCGCTCCAACTAAAGTGGGAGAGACAGACACCCGCCAGCCACCTTATGCAACTAGTGCATGTCAGTCGGTGGAACCGGTCTCACGTAAGCGTACGTGTAAGGTTGGTCCGGGCCGCTTCATCCCACAATACCGTTGAAGCAAGATAAGACTAGTAGCGGCAAGAAAGTTGACAATATCAACGCCCACAACAAATTGTGTTCTATTCGTGCATAGAGAACTACGCATAGACCTAGCTCATGATGCCACTGTTGGGGAACGTTGCAGATAACAAAAATTTTCCTAGGGTTTCACCAAGATCCATCTATGAGTTCATCTAGCAACGAGTGATCGGATGCATCTATGTACCTTGTAGATCGCGAGCGGAAGCGTTCAAAGAACGGGGATGAGGGAGTCATACTCGACGTGATCCGAATCACCGGAGATCCTAGCGCCGAACGGACGGCACCTCCGCGTTCAACACACGTACGGTCAGTGTGACATCTCCTCCTTCTTGATCCAGCAAGGGGAAGGAGAGGTTGAGGAAGAAGGCTCCAGCAGCAGCACGACGGCGTGGTGGTGATGGAGCTGCAGTACTCCGGCAGGGCTTCGCCAAGCTCTATGGAGGAGGAGGAGGTGTTGGAGAGGGAGAGGGAGGCAACAAAGGCGTAGGTGAGAGGCCCTCCCTCCCCCACTATATATAAGGAGCCTAGGGGGGGCGGCGGCCCTAGGAGATGCAATCTCCTAGGGGGGGCGGCGGCCAAGGGGTGGGGGGCTTGCCCCCCAAGCAAGGGGGCGCCCCCCTTTAGGGTTTCCCCGCCCTAGGCGCATGGGCCCTAGGGGGAAGTGTCACCCCAGCCCACTTTGGGCTGGATCCCTTCCCACTTCAGCCCATGAGGCCCTCCGGGATAGGTGGCCCCACCCGGTGGACCCCCGGGACCCTTCCGGTGGTCCCGGTACAATACCGGTGACCCCGAAACTTGTCCCGATGGACGAAATAGCACTTACTATATATAATTCTTTACCTCCGGACCATTCCGGAACTCCTCGTGATGTCCGGGATCTCATCCGGGACTCCGAACAACACTCGGGTTACTGCATATACATATCCCTACAACCCTAGCGTCACCGAACCTTAAGTGTGTAGACCCTACGGGTTCGGGAGACATGTAGACATGACCGAGATTGCTCTCCGGTCAATAACCAATAGCGGGATCTGGATACCCATGTTGGCTCCCACATGCTCCTCGATGATCTCATCGGATGAACCACGATGTCGAGGATTCAAGCAACCCCGTATACAATTCCCTTTGTCAGTCGGTATGTTACTTGCCCGAGATTCAATCGTCGGTATCCCAATACCTCGTTCAATCTCGTTACCGACAAGTCACTTTACTCGTACCATAATGCATGATCCCGTGACCAGACACTTGGTCACTTTGAGCTCATAATGATGATGCATTACCGAGTGGGCCCAGTGATACCTCTCCGTCATACGGAGTAACAAATCCCAGTCTTGATCCGTGTCAACCCAACAGACACTTTCGGAGATACCCGTAGTATACCTTTATAGTCACCCAGTTATGTTGTGACGTTTGGTATACCCAAAGCACTCCTACAGTATCCGGGAGTTACACGATCTCATGGTCTAAGGAAAAGATACTTGACATTGGAAAACTCTAGCAAACGAACTATACGATCTTGTGCTATGTTTAGGATTGGGTCTTGTCCATCACATCATTCTCCTAATGATGTGATCTCGTTATCAATGACATCCAATGTCCATAGTCAGGAAACCATGACTATCTGTTGATCAACGAGCTAGTCAACTAGAGGCTTACTAGGGACATGTTGGTGTCTATTTATTCACACATGTATTACGATTTCCGGATAACACAATTATAGCATGAATAAAAGACAATTATCATGAACAAGGAAATATAATAATAATGCTTTTATTATTGCCTCTAGGGCATATTTCCAACACGTCCGCCGCCCCTGCAGTCGCCCCTGACCGCGCCGTCGCCGTCGCCGTCGCCCGTGCCTCGCCGTCGGCCGTGCCCTCGCTCGCCGCCCTGCCCCGACACGCGTCGCGCGCCCCGGCCCGCACGTCGTCGTCGCCCTGCCCCGCCCGTCGTCGTCGCCCCGCCCGTCGCCGTCGCCCCGCCCCGCCCGTCGCCGTCGCCGTGCCCCTCCGTTGGTCCGGCCCCCCTGTTTTTTGCATATATTATATGTTGGAAATATGCCCTAGAGGCAATAATAAAAGCATTATTATTATATTTCCTTGTTCATGATAATTGTCTTTATTCATGCTATAATTGTGTTATCCGGAAATCGTAATACATGTGTGAATAACAGACATCAACATGTCCCTAGTGAGCCTCTAGTTGACTAGCTCGTTGATCAACAGATAGTCATGGTTTCCTGACTATGGACACTGGATGTCATTGATAACGAGATCACATCATTGGGAGAATGATGTGATGGACAAGACCCAATCCTAAACATAGCACAAGATCGTATAGTTCGTTTGCTAGAGTTTTTCCAATGTCAAGTATCTTTTCCTTAGACCATGAGATCGTGTAACTCCCGGATACCGTAGGAGTGCTTTGGGTATGCCAAACGTCACAACATAACTGGGTGACTATAAAGGTAGACTACGGGTATCTCCGAAAGTGTCTGTTGGGTGACATGGATCAAGACTGGGATTTGTCACTCTATATGACGGAGAGGTATCACTGGGCCCACTCGGTAATGCATCATCATAATGAGCTCATAGTGACCAAGTGTCTGGTCACGGGATCATGCATTACGGTACGAGTAAAGTGACTTGCCGGTAACGAGATTGAACGAGGTATTGGGATACCGACGATCGAATCTCGGGCAAGTAACATATCGATAGACAAAGGGAATAGCGTACGGGGTTGATTGAATCCTCGACATCATGGTTCATCCGATGAGATCATCGTGGAGCATGTGGGAGCCAACATGGGTATCCAGATCCCGCTGTTGGTTATTGACCGGAGAGTCGTCTCGGTCATGTCTGCTTGTCTCCCGAACCCGTAGGGTCTACACACTTAAGGTTCGGTTACGCTAGGGTTGTAGGGTTATGTATATGCAGTAACCCGAGTGTTGTTCGGAGTCCCGGATGAGATCCCGGACGTCACGAGGAGTTTCGGAATGGTCCGGAGGTAAAGATTTATATATGGGAAGTCCTGTTTCGGGCATCGGGACAAGTTTCGGGGTTATCGGTATTGTACCGGGACCACCGGAAGGGTCCCGGGGGTCCACCGGGTGGGTCCACCTGTCCCGGGGGGCCACATGGGCTGTAAGGGGGTGCGCCTTGGCCTAATGGGCCAAGGGCACCAGCCCCACATAGGCCCATGCGCCTAGGGTTTAAGGGGGCAAGAGTCCTAGGAGGGTAAGGCACCTCCTAGGTGCCTTGGGGGGGGAGGGAAACCCCCCTTGGCCTCCGCACCCCCTAGGAGATTGGATCTCCTAGGGCCGGCCACCCCCCCTTGGCACCCCTATATATAGTGGGGGAGAGGAGGGACTTCATACCTGAACGCCTTGGCCTTTGGTTGCCTCCTTCTCCCTCCCCAACACCTCCTCCACCTCCATAGTGCTTAGCGAAGCTCTGCCGGAGTACTGCAGCTCCATCAACACCACGCCGTCGTGCTGCTGCTGGTGCCATCTCCCTCAACCTCTCCTCCCTCCCTTGCTGGATCAAGAAGGAGGAGACGTGGCTGTTCCGTACGTGTGTTGAACGCGGAGGTGCCGTCCGTTCGGCGCTGGTCATCGGTGATTTGGATCACGTCGAGTACGACTACATCATCACCGTTCTTTTGAACGCTTCGTGCGCGATCTACAAAGGTATGTAGATGCATCTAATCACTCGTTGCTAGATGAACTCCTAGATGATCTTGGTGAAACGAGTAGGAAATTTTTTGTTTTCTACAACGTTCCCCAACAGTGGCATCATGAGCTAGGTCTATGCGTAGTTCTTCTTGCGCGAGTAGAACACAATTTGTTGTGGGCGTAGATTTGTCAACTTTCTTGCCGTTACTAGTCCTTTCTTGCTTCAGCGGTATTGTGGGATGAAGCGGCCCGGACCAACCTTACACGTACGCTTACGTGAGACCGGTTCCACCGACTAACATGCACTAGTTGCATAAGGTGGCTGGCGGGTGTCTGTCTCTCCTACTTTAGTTGGAGCGGAATCGATGAACAGGGTCCTTATGAAGGGTAAATAGAAGTTGACAAATCACGTTGTGGCTTTAACGTAGGTAAGAAAACGTTCTTGCTAGAACCCTAATTCAGCCACGTAAAAACTTGCAACAACAATTAGAGGACGTCTAACTTGTTTTTGCAGCAAGTGGTTTGTGATATGATATGGCCAAAGTTGTGATGAATGATGAATGATCTATATGTGATGTATGAGATGTTCATGCTATTGTAATAGGAATCACGACTTGCATGTCGATGAGTATGACAACCGGCAGGAGCCATAGGAGTTGTCTTTATTCTTTTATATGACCTGCGTGTCATCAAGAAACGCCATGTAATTACTTTACTTTATTGCTAAACGCGTTAGCCATAGTAGTAGAAGTAATAGTTGGCAAGCAACTTCATGGAGACACGATGATGGAGATCATGATGATGGAGATCATGGTGTCAAGCCGGTGACAAGATGATCATGGAGCCCCAAGATGGAGATCAAAGGAGCTATGTGATATTGGCCATATCATGTCACGTTTATTATTTGATTGCATGTGATGTTTATCATGTTTTGCATCTTGTTTACTTAGAACGACGGTAGTAAATAAGATGATCCCTCACAATAAATTCAAGAAGTGTCCCCCCTAACTGTGCACCGTTGCGACAGTTCGCTGTCTCAAAACACCACGTGATGATCGGGTGTTTTATTCAGACGTTCACAAACAACGGGTGTAAGACAGATTTACACATGCAAACACTTAGGTTGACTTGACGAGCCTAGCATGTACAGACATGGCCTCGGAACACAGAAGACCGAAAGGTCGAGCATGAGTCGTATAGAAGATACGGTCAACATGAAGATGTTCACCGATGTTGACTAGTCCGTCTCACGTGATGATCGGACACGGTCTAGTTTAACTCGGATCATGTAATACTTAGATGACTAGAGGGATGTCTAATCTAAGTGGGAGTTCACTAATAATTTGATTAGTTGAACTTAATTATCATGAACTTAGTCTAAAAATCTTTGCAATATGTCTTGTAGATCAAATGGCCAACGTAGTCCTCAACTTCAACGCCTTCCTAGAGAAAACTAAGCTGAAAGACGATGGCAGCAACTATACGGACTGGGTCCGGAACCTGAGGATCATCCTCATAGCTGCCAAGAAAGATTATGTCCTACAAGCACCGCTTGGTGATGCACCCGTTCTCCCTGCGGAACAAGACGTTATGAACGCTTGGCAGGCACGTTTTGATGACTACTCCCTCGTTCAGTGCGGCATGCTTTACAGCCTAGAGCCGGGCCTCCAAAAGCGTTTTGAGAGACATGGAGCATATGAGATGTTCGAAGAGCTGAAAATGGTTTTCCAAGCTCATGCCCGGGTCGAGAGATATGAAGTCTCCGACAAATTCTTCAGCTGTAAGATGGAGGAAAACAGTTCTGTCAGTGAGCACATACTCACTATGTCTGGATTGCATAACCGCTTGACTCAGCTGGGAGTTAATCTCCCGGATGATGCGGTCATTGACAGAATCCTCCAGTCGCTTCCACCAAGCTACAAGAGCTTTGTGATGAACTTCAATATGCAGGGGATGGAAAAGACCATTCCTGAAGTATTTGCTATGCTAAAATCAGCAGAGGTAGAAGTCAGGAAGGAACATCAAGTGTTGATGATCAATAAAACCACTAAGTTCAAGAAAGGCAAGGGTAAAAAGAGCTTCAAGAAGGACGGCAAGGAGGTTGCCGCGCCCGGCAAGCAAGCTGCCGGGAAGAAGCCAAAGAATGGACCCAAGCCCGAGACTGAGTGCTTTTATTGCAAGGGAAGCGGTCACTGGAAGCGGAACTGCCCTAAGTACTTAGCGGATAAGAAGGCCGGCAAAACAAAAGGCATATGTGATATACATGTAATTGATGTGTACCTTACTAGTGCCCGTAGTGGCTCCTGGGTATTTGATACCGGTGCAGTTGCTCACATTTGTAACTCAAAGCAGGGGCTACGGAATAAACGGAAACTGGCAAAGGATGAGGTGACGATGCGCGTCGGGAATGGTTCCAAGGTCAATGTGATCGCCGTCGGCACGCTACCTCTGCATCTCCCTTCGGGATTAGTTTTAAACCTTAATAATTGTTATTTAGTGCCAGTTTTGAGCATGAACATTGTATCGGGATCTCATTTAATTCGAGATGGCTACTCTTTTAAATCTGAGAATAATGGTTGTTCCATTTTTATGAGAGATATGTTTTATGGTCATGCTCCTATGGTGAATAGTTTGTTCTTTATGAATCTCGAACGTGATGCTACACATGTTCATAATGTGAGTACCAAAAGAAGTAAAGTTGATAATGATAGTCCCACATACTTGTGGCACTGCCGCCTTGGTCACATAGGTGTCAAACGCATGAAGAAGCTCCATGCTGATGGACTTTTAGAGTCTCTTGATTATGAATCATTTGACACGTGCGAACCATGCCTTATGGGTAAAATGACCAAGACTCTGTTCTCAGGAACAATGGAGCGAGCAACCGACTTATTGGAAATCATACATACCGATGTGTGCGGTCCAATGAGTGTTGAGGCTCGCGGTGGCTATCGTTATGTTCTCACCCTCACTGATGATTTAAGTAGGTATGGGTATATCTACTTAATGAAACACAAGTCCGAAACCTTTGAAAAGTTCAAGAAATTTCAGAGTGAGGTTGAAAATCGACGTGACAGGAAAATCAAGTTTCTGCGATCAGATCGTGGAGGAGAATACTTGAGTCATGAGTTTGGCACACACTTAAGAAAATGTGGAATAGTTTCACAACTCACGCCGCCTGGAACACCTCACCGTAATGGTGTGTCCGAACGTCGTAATCGCACTCTATTAGATATGGTGCGATCTATGATGTCTCTTACCGATTTACCGCTTTCCTTTTGGGGCTATGCTTTAGAGACTGCCGCATTCACTTTAAATAGGGCTCCGTCGAAATCCGTTGAGACGACACCGTATGAATTATGGTTTGGGAAGAAACCTAAGCTGTCGTTTCTAAAAGTTTGGGGATGCGATGCTTATGTCAAGAAACTTCAACCTGAAAAGCTCGAACCCAAATCGGAAAAATGCGTCTTCATAGGGTACCCAAAAGAAACTATTGGGTACACCTTCTACCTCAGATCCGAAGGCAAGATCTTTGTTGCCAAGAATGGGTCCTTTCTGGAGAAAGAGTTTCTCTCGAAAGAAGTAAGTGGGAGGAAAGTAGAGCTTGATGAAGTATTGCCTCTTGAACCGGAAAATGGCGCAACTCAAGAAAATGTTCCTGAGGTGCCAGCACCGACTAGAGAGGAAGTTAATGATAATGATCAAGATACTTCTGATCAAGCTCCTACTGAAATTCGAAGGTCCACAAGGACACGTTCCGCACCAGAGTGGTACGACAACCCTGTCTTGGAAATCATGTTGTTAGACAACGGTGAACCTTCGAACTATGAAGAAGCGATGGCGGGACCGGATTCTGACAAATGGCTAGAAGCCATGAAATCCGAGATAGGATCCATGTATAAAAACAAAGTATGGACTTTGACTGACTTGCCCGTTGAGAGGCGAGCCATAGAAAATAAATGGATCTTTAAGAAGAAGACAGACGCGGATGGTAATGTGACCATCTATAAAGCTCGGCTTGTCGCTAAGGGTTATCGACAAGTTCAAGGGGTTGACTACGATGAGACTTTCTCACCGGTAGCGAAGCTGAAGTCCGTCCGAATCATGTTAGCAATTGCCGCATTCTATGATTATGAAATATGGCAAATGGACGTCAAAACGGCATTCCTTAATGGTTTCCTTAAGGAAGAATTGTATATGATGCAGCCGGAAGGCTTTGTCGATCCTAAGAATGCTGACAAAGTGTGCAAGCTCCAACGCTCGATTTATGGGCTGGTGCAAGCATCTCAGAGTTGGAACATTCGCTTTGATGAGATGATCAAAGCGTTTGGGTTTACACAGACTTATGGAGAAGCCTGCATTTACAAGAAAGTGAGTGGGAGCTCTGTAGCATTTCTCCTATTATATGTAGATGACATACTTTTGATGGGAAATGATATAGAACTCTTGGACAGCATCAAGGCCTACTTGAATAAAAGTTTTTCAATGAAGGACCTTGGAGAAGCTGCTTATATATTAGGCATCAAAATCTATAGAGATAGATCGAGACGCCTCATAGGTCTTTCACAAAGCACATACCTTGATAAGATATTGAAGAAGTTCAATATGGATCAATCCAAGAAAGGATTCTTGCCTGTGTTACAAGGTGTGAAATTGAGCTCAGCTCAATGTCCGACCACGGCAGAAGATATAGAAGAGATGAGCGTCATCCCCTATGTCTCAGCCATAGGTTCTATTATGTATGCCATGCTGTGTACCAGACCTGATGTTAACCTTGCCGTCAGTTTGGTAGGAAGGTACCAAAGTAATCCCGGCAAGGAACACTGGACAGCGGTCAAGAATATCCTGAAGTACCTGAAAAGGACTAAGGAAATGTTTCTCGTTTATGGAGGTGACGAAGAGCTCGTCGTAAAGGGTTACGTCGACGCTAGCTTCGACACAGATCTGGATGACTCTAAGTCACAAACCGGATACGTGTATATTTTGAATGGTGGGGCAGTAAGCTGGTGCAGTTGCAAGCAAAGCGTCGTGGCGGGATCTACATGTGAAGCGGAGTACATGGCAGCCTCGGAGGCAGCACATGAAGCAATATGGGTGAAGGAGTTCATCACCGACCTAGGAGTCATACCCAATGCGTCGGGGCCGATCAAGCTCTTCTGTGACAACACTGGAGCTATTGCACTTGCCAAGGAGCCCAGGTTTCACAAGAAGACAAGGCACATCAAGCACCGCTTCAACTCCATTCGTGAAAATGTTCAAGATGGAGACATAGAGATTTGTAAAGTACATACGGACCTGAATGTAGCAGATCCGTTGACTAAACCTCTCCCTAGAGCAAAACATGATCAACACCAGAATTCCATGGGTGTTCGATTCATCACAATGTAACTAGATTATTGACTCTAGTGCAAGTGGGAGACTGTTGGAAATATGCCCTAGAGGCAATAATAAAAGCATTATTATTATATTTCCTTGTTCATGATAATTGTCTTTATTCATGCTATAATTGTGTTATCCGGAAATCGTAATACATGTGTGAATAACAGACATCAACATGTCCCTAGTGAGCCTCTAGTTGACTAGCTCGTTGATCAACAGATAGTCATGGTTTCCTGACTATGGACACTGGATGTCATTGATAACGAGATCACATCATTAGGAGAATGATGTGATGGACAAGACCCAATCTTAAACATAGCACAAGATCGTATAGTTCGTTTGCTAGAGTTTTCCAATGTCAAGTATCTTTTCCTTAGACCATGAGATCGTGTAACTCCCGGATACCGTAGGAGTGCTTTGGGTATGCCAAACGTCACAACGTAACTGGGTGACTATAAAGGTAGACTACGGGTATCTCCGAAAGTGTCTGTTGGGTGACATGGATCAAGACTGGGATTTGTCACTCCATATGACGGAGAGGTATCACTGGGCCCACTCGGTAATGCATCATCATAATGAGCTCAGAGTGACCAAGTGTCTGGTCATGGGATCATGCATTACGGTACGAGTAAAGTGACTTGCCGGTAACGAGATTGAACGAGGTATTGGGATACCGACGATCGAATCTCGGGCAAGTAACATATCGATAGACAAAGGGAATAACGTACGGGGTTGATTGAATCCTCGACATCGTGGTTCATCCGATGAGATCATCGTGGAGCATGTGGGAGCCAACATGGGTATCCAGATCCCGCTGTTGGTTATTGACCGGAGAGTCGTCTCGGTCATGTCTGCTTGTCTCCCGAACCCGTAGGGTCTACACACTTAAGGTTCGGTTACGCTAGGGTTGTAGGGATATGTATATGCAGTAACCCGAATGTTGTTCGGAGTCCCGGATGAGATCCCGGACGTCACGAGGAGTTCCGGAATGGTCCGGAGGTAAAGATTTATATATGGGAAGTCCTGTTTCGGGCATCGGGACAAGTTTCGGGGTTATCGGTATTGTACCGGGACCACCGGAAGGGTCCCGGGGGTCCACCGGGTGGGTCCACCTGTCCCGGGGTGCCACATGGGCTGTAAGGGGGTGCGCCTTGGCCTAATGGGCCAAGGGCACCAGCCCCACATAGGCCCATGCGCCTAGGGTTTAAGGGGGCAAGAGTCCTAGGAGGGTAAGGCACCTCCTAGGTGCCTTGGGGGGAGGGAAACCCACCTTGGCCGCCACACCCCCTAGGAGATTGGATCTCCTAGGGCCGGCCACCCCCCCTTGGCACCCCTATATATAGTGGGGGAGAGGAGGGACTTCATACCTAAACGCCTTGGCCTTTGGTTGCCTCCTTCTCCCTCCCCAACACCTCCTCCACCTCCATAGTGCTTAGCGAAGCTCTGCCGGAGTACTGCAGCTCCATCAACACCACGCCGTCGTGCTGCTGCTGGTGCCATCTCCCTCAACCTCTCCTTGTTGGGGAACGTAGCAGAAATTCAAAAATTTTCCTACGCAACACCAAGATCTATCTATGGAGAGACCAGCAACGAGTAGAAAGGGGAGTGCATCTACATACCCTTGTAGATCGCTAAGCGGAAGCGTTCAAGTGAACGGGGTTGATGGAGTCGTACTCGTCGTGATTCAGATCACTGATGATCAAGTGCCGAACGCACGGCACCTCCGCGTTCAACACACGTACAGCCCGGTGACGTCTCCCACGCCTTGATCCAGCAAGGGGAGAGGGAGAGGTTGAGGAAGACTCCATCCAACAGCAGCACAACGGCGTGGTGGTGGAGGAGGAGCGTGGCAATCCCGCAGGGCTTCGCCAAGCACCATGGGAGAGGAGGAGTAGGGAGAGAGGTAGGGCTGCACCAAGAGGGAGAGAACTCATGTGTATGGCAGCCCCAAACCTCAACTATATATAGGGGGAAGGGGGGGCTGCGCCCCCTTTAGGGTTTCCCACCCCCAAGGGGTGCGGCCAGCCCTAGATGGCAAAGGGGAGGCGGCCAAGAGGGGAGAGGAGAGGGAGGCGCACCAATATGGGCCTTAAGGCCCATCTGGACTAGGGTTTGCCCCCTCCCACTCTCCCTTGCGCCTTGGCCCCCTTGTGGGGGGCGCACCAGCCCTCCTAGGGGCTGGTCCCCTCCCACACTTGGCCCACGCAACCTTCTGGGGCAGGTGGCCCCACTTGGTGGACCCCCGGGACCCTCCCGGTGGTCCCGGTACAATACCGATATCGCCCGAAACTTTTCCGGTGACCAAAATAGGACTTCCCATATATAAATCTTTACCTCCGGACCATTCCGGAACTCCTCGTGACGTCCGGGATCTCATCCGGGACTCCGAACAACATTCGGTAACCACATACAAGCTTCCTTTATAACCCTAGCGTCATCGAACCTTAAGTGTGTAGACCCTACGGGTTCGGGAGACATGTAGACATGACCGAGACGTTCTCCGGTCAATAACCAACAGCGGGATCTGGATACCCATGTTGGCTCCCACATGTTCCACGATGATCTCATCGGATGAAACACGATGTCAGGGACTTAATCAATCCCGTATTCAATTCCCTTTTGTCTAGCGGTATTTTACTTGCCCGAGATTCGATCGTCGGTATCCAATACGTTGTTCAATCTCGTTATCGGCAAGTCACTTTACTCGTTCCGTAACAAATCATCCCGTGATCAAATCCTTGGTCACATTGCGCATATGATGATGTCCTACCGAGTGGGCCCAGAGATACCTCTCCGTTTACACGGAGTGACAAATCCCAGTCTCGATTCGCATAAAACAATAGATACTTTCGGAGATACCTGTAGTGCACCTTTATAGTCACCCAGTTACGTTGTGACGTTTGATACACCCAAAGCACTCCTACGGTATCCAGGAGTTATACGATCTCATGGTCAAAGGAAGAGATACTTGACATTGACAAAGCTCTAGCAAACGAACTACACGATCTTTTGTGCTAGTCTTAGGATTGGGTCTTGTCCATCACATCATTCTCCTAATGATGTGATCCCGTTATCAACGACATCCAATGTCCATAGCCAGGAAACCATGACTATCTGTTGATCACAACGAGCTAGTCAACTAGAGGCTCACTAGGGACATATTGTGGTCTATGTATTCACACGTGTATTACGATTTCCGGATAATACAGTTATAGCATGAATAAAAGACAATTATCATGAACAAGGAAATATAATAATAATACTTTTATTATTGCCTCTAGGGCATATTTCCAACAGTCTCCCACTTGCACTAGAGTCAATAATCTAGTTCACATCGCCATGCGATTAACACTCACAGGTCACATCGCCATGTGACTAATACCCAAGAGTTTACTAGAGTCAGTAGTCTAGTTCACATCACTATGTGATTAACACTCAATGAGTTTTATGTTTGATCATGTTGCTTGTGAGAGAGATTTTAGTCAACGGGTCTAAACCTTTCAGATCTGTGTGTGTTTTACAAATCTCTATGTCATCTCCTAGATGCAGCTACCACGCTCTATTTGGAGCTATTCCAAACAACTGTTCTACTTGGAGCTATTCTAAATTATTGCTCCATTATATGTATCCGGTCTCTCTACTCAGAGCTATCCGGATAGGTGTCAAGCTTGCATCGTCGTAACCTTTACGACGAACTCTTTTACCACCTCCATAATCGAGAAAATTCCTTAGTCCACTAGTTACTAAGGATAACTTTGACCGCTGTCCTGTGAGCCATTCTTGGATCACTCTTGTACCCCTTGACTGACTCATGGCAAGGCACACTTCAGGTGCGGTACACAGCATAGCATACTGTAGAGCCTACGTCTAAAGCATAGGGGACGACCTTCGTCCTTTCTCTCTTTTCTGCCGTGGTCGAGCTTTAAGTCTTAACTTCGTACCTTACAACTCAGGCAAGAACTCCTTCTTTGACTGGTCCATCTTGAACACCTTCAAGATCATGTCAAGGTATGTGCTCATTTGAAAGTATTATTAAGCATTTTGATCTATCCTTATAGATCTCGATGCTCAATGTTCAAGTAGCTTAATCCAGGTTTTCTATTGAAAAACACCTTTCAAATAACCCTATATGCTTTCTAGAAATTCTACATCATTTTTTATCAACAATATGTCAACAACATATATACTCATCAGAAATTCTATAGTGCTCCCACTCACTTCTTTGGAAATACAAGTTTCTCATAAACTTTGTACAAACCCAAAATCTTTGATCATCATCAAAGCATACATTCCAACTCCGAGATGCTTACTCCAGTCCTTAGAAGGATCGCTGGAGCTAGCATACCTTTTAGCATCCTTAGGATCGACAAAACTTTTCTGATTGTATTGCATACAACCTTTCCTTACGAAAACTAGTAAGGAAACTTGTCTTG
The DNA here is from genome assembly GCF_002162155.2 of Triticum dicoccoides. Taxonomy (NCBI): domain Eukaryota; kingdom Viridiplantae; phylum Streptophyta; class Magnoliopsida; order Poales; family Poaceae; genus Triticum; species Triticum dicoccoides. The sequence goes on along the minus strand of NC_041390.1, from coordinate 616,688,741 downwards.
ACATCCATCTGCCAGATTTCATAAATGCAGCTAATGCTAACATGATTCCGACGGACTTTAAGCATCGCTACGGATGAGAAAATCTCATCGTAGTCAACTCCTTGAACTTGTGAAAAACTTTTCGCCACAAGTCGAGCTTCATGGACGGTGACATTACCATCCACGTCCGTCTTCTTCTTAAAGATCCATTTATCTTAATGGCTTGCCGATCATTGGGCAAGTCCACCAAAGTCCATGGATCCGTTCTCGGATTTTATGGCCTCGAGCCATTTATCGGAATCCGGGCCCACCATTGCTTCTCCATAGCTCGTAGGTTCACTGTTGTCTAGCAACATGACCTTCAAGACAGGATTACGTACCACTCTGAAGTAGTACGCATCCTTGTCATCCTATGAGGTTTGGGAGTGACTTGATCCGAAGTTTCATGATCAATATCATAAGCTTCCACTTCAATTGGTGTAGGTGCCACAGGAACAACTCCCTGTGCCCTGTCACACACTAGTTGAAGAGACGGTTCAATAACCTCATCAAGTCTCCACCATCCTCCCACTCAACTCTTTCGAGAGAAACCTTTCCTCGAGAAAGGACCCGATTCAAGAAACAATCCATATTGCTTTCGGATCTGAATTAGGAGGTATACCCAACTGTTTTGGGTGTCCTATGAAGACGCATTTTATCCGCTTTGGGTTCGAGCTTAATCCTGAAACTTTTTCACATAAGCGTCGCAGCCCCAAACCTTTAAGAAATGACAACTTAGGTTTCTCTAAACCATAATTCATACGGTGTCATCTCATCGGAATTACGTGGTGCCCTATTTAAAGTGAATGTGGTTGTCTCTAATGCCTAACCCATGAACGATAGTGGTAATTCGATAAGAGACATCATGGTACGCACCATATCCAATAGGGTGCAACTATGATGTTCGGACACACCATCACATTATGGTGTTCCAGGCAGTATTAATTGCGAAACAATTTCCACAATGTCTTAATTGTGTGCCAAAACTCGTAACTCAGATATTCATCTCTATGATCATATCATAGACATTTTATCCTCTTGTCACAATGATCTTCTACTTCACTCTGAAATTACTTGAACCATTCAATAATTCAGACTTGTGTTTCACCAAGTAAATATTCTCAACATCTACTCGAATCATCTGTGAAGTAAGAACATAACGATATTCACTGCATGCCTCAGCACTCATTGGACTGCACACATCAAAATGTGTTGCTTCCAATAAGTTGCTATCTTGTTCCATTTTATTGAAACCGAGGCTTTTCAGTCATCTTGCCTAAGTGGTATGATTTGCATATCTCAAGTGATTCAAAATCAAGTGAGTTCAAACGGTCCATTTGCATGGAGTTTCTTCATGCATATATACCAATAGACATGGTTCGCATGTCTCAAACTTTTCAAAAATGAGTGAGTCCAAAGATCCATCAACATGGAGCTTCTTCATGCGTTTTATACCATTATGACTTACATGGCAGTGCCACAAGTAAGTGGTACTATCATTACTATCTTATATCTTTTGGCATGAACATGTGTATCACTACGATCGAGATTCAATAAACCATTCATTTTAGGTGCAAGAGCACTTTATTCAGGTTTAATACTAATCTTGATGGTAGAGGGAGCGTGTGATGTTTGATCACATCAAACTTGGAAACACTTCCAACACATATCGTCAGCTCACCTTTAGCTAGTCTCCGTTTATGCCGTAGCTTTTATTTCGAGTTACTAACACTTAGCAACCGAACCGGTATCTAATACCCTGGTGCTACTAGGAGTACTAGTAAAGTACACATTAACATAATGTATATCCAATATACTTCTATCGACCTTGCCAACCTTCTTATCTACCAAGTATCTAGGGTAATCTTGCTCCAGTTGTTGTTCCCCTTATTACAGAAGCACTTAGTCTCGGGTTTGGGTTCAACCTCGGGTTTCTTCATTGGTGCAGCACCTGATTTGCCGTTTCATGAAGTATCCCTTCTTTCCCTTGCCCTTCTTGAAACTAGTGGTTTCATCAACCATCAACAATTGATGCTCCTTCTTGATTTCTACTTTCGCGGTGTCAAACATCACGAATATTTCAAGGATCATCATATCTATCCCTGATATGTTATAGTTCATCACGAAGCTCTAGCAGCTTGGTGGCAATGACTTTGGGGAAACATCACTATCTCATCTGGAAGATCAACTCCCACTCGATTCAAGTGATTGTTGCACTCAGACAATCTGAGCACAAGCTCAACGATTGAGCTTTTCTCCCTTAGTTTGCAGGCTAAGAAAATCGTCAGAGGTCTTATACCTCTTGACGTGAGCACGAGCCTGAAATCCCAATTTCAGCCCTCGAAACATCTCATATGTTCCGCGATGTTTCGAAAAACGTCTTTGGTGCCTCTACTTAAACCATTTAATTGAACTATCACGTAGTTATCAAAACGTGTATGTTCGATGTTCGAAACATCCACAAACGACGTTTGGGGTTCAGCACACTGAGCAGTGCATTAAGGACATAAGCTTTCCACTGTCCGCACAATTGCTACTTTCAACTTTCAACTATATTTTCTCTAGGAACATATCTAAAACAGTAGAACTAAAGCGCGAGCTACGACATAATTTGCAAAAGGTCTTTTGACAATGTTCAGGATAATTAAGTTCATCTTATGAACTCCCACTCAGATAGACATCCCTCTAGTCATCTAAGTGATTACATGATCCGAGTCAAACTAGGCCGTGTCCGATCATCACGTGAGACGGACTAGTCATCATCGGTGAACATCTTCATGTTGATCGTATCTTCTATACGACTCATGCTCGACCTTTCGGTCTCCGTGTTCCGAGGCCATGTCTGTACATGCTAGGCTCGTCAAGTTAACCCTAAGTGTTTTCGCTGTGTAAAACTGTCTTACACCCGTTGTATGTGAACGTAAGAATCTATCACACCCGATCATCACGTGGTGCTTCGAAACGACGAACTGTAGCAACGGTGCACAGTTAGGGGAGAACACTTCTTGATATTTTAATGAGGGATCATCTTATTTACTACCGTCGTTCTAAGCAAATAAGATGTATAAACATGATAAACATCACATGCAATCAAATAAGAGTAGTGACATGATATGGCCAATATCATATAGCTCCTTTGATCTTCATCTTCGGGGCTCCATGATCATCTTGTCACCGGCATGACACCATGATCTCCATCATCATGATCTCCATCATCGTGTCTTCATGAAGTTGTCACGCCAACGACTACTTCTACTTCTATGGCTAACGCGTTTAGAAATAAAGTAAAGTAAGTTACATGGCGTTCTTCAATGACACGCAGGTCATACAAAAAATAAAGACAACTCCTATGGCTCCTGCCGGTTGTCATACTCATCGACATGCAAGTCGTGAATCCTATTACAAGAACATGATCAATCTCATACATCACATATATCATTCATCACATCCTTTTGGCCATATCACATCACATAGCATACCCTGCAAAAACAAGTTAGACGTCCTCTAATTGTTGTTGCATGTTTTACGTGGCTGCTATGGGTTTCTAGCAAGAACGTTTCTTACCTACGCAAGACCACAACGTGATATGCCAATTGCTATTTACCCTTCATAAGGACCCTTTTCATCGAATCCGTTCCGACTAAAGTGGGAGAGACTGGCACCCGCTAGCCACCTTATGCACCAAGTGCATGTCAATCGGTGGAACCTGTCTCACGTAAGAGTACGTGTAAGGTCGGTCCGGGCCGCTTCATCCCACAATACCGTCGAAACAAGATTGGACTAGTAACGGTAAGCATATTGAACAACATCAACGCCCACAACTACTTTGTGTTCTACTCGTGCATAGAATCTACGCAATAGACCTAGCTCATGATGCCACTGTTGGGGAACGTAGCAGAAATTCAAAAATTTTCCTACGCAACACCAAGATCTATCTATGGAGAGACCAGCAACGAGTAGAAAGGGGAGTGCATCTACATACCCTTGTAGATCGCTAAGCGGAAGCGTTCAAGTGAACGGGGTTGATGGAGTCGTACTCGTCGTGATTCAGATCACCGATGATCAAGTGCCGAACGCACGGCACCTCCGCGTTCAACACACGTACAGCCCGGTGACGTCTCCCACGCCTTGATCCAGCAAGGGGAGAGGGAGAGGTTGAGGAAGACTCCATCCAACAGCAGCACAACGGCGTGGTGGTGGTGGAGGAGCGTGGCAATCCCGCAGGGCTTCGCCAAGCACCATGGGAGAGGAGGAGTAGGGAGAGAGGTAGGGCTGCACCAAGAGGGAGAGAACTCATGTGTATGGCAGCCCCAAACCTCAACTATATATAGGGGGAAGGGGGGGCTGCGCCCCCTTTAGGGTTTCCCACCCCCAAGGGGTGCGGCCAGCCCTAGATGGCAAAGGGGAGGCGGCCAAGAGGGGAGAGGAGAGGGAGGCGCACCAATATGGGCCTTAAGGCCCATCTGGACTAGGGTTTGCCCCCTCCCACTCTCCCTTGCGCCTTGGCCCCCTTGTGGGGGGCGCACCAGCCCTCCTAGGGGCTGGTCCCCTCCCACACTTGGCCCACGCAACCTTCTGGGGCAGGTGACCCCACTTGGTGGACCCCCGGGACCCTCCCGGTGGTCCCGGTACAATACCGATATCGCCCGAAACTTTTCCGGTGACCAAAATAGGACTTCCCATATATAAATCTTTACCTCCGGACCATTCCGGAACTCCTCGTGACGTCCGGGATCTCATCCGGGACTCCGAACAACATTCGGTAACCACATACAAGCTTCCTTTATAACCCTAGCGTCATCGAACCTTAAGTGTGTAGACCCTACGGGTTCGGGAGACATGTAGACATGACCGAGACGTTCTCCGGTCAATAACCAACAGCGGGATCTGGATACCCATGTTGGCTCCCACATGTTCCACGATGATCTCATCGGATGAAACACGATGTCAGGGACTTAATCAATCCCGTATTCAATTCCCTTTTGTCTAGCGGTATTTTACTTGCCCGAGATTCGATCGTCGGTATCCAATACCTTGTTCAATCTCGTTATCGGCAAGTCACTTTACTCGTTCCGTAACACATCATCCCGTGATCAAATCCTTGGTCACATTGCGCATATGATGATGTCCTACCGAGTGGGCCCAGAGATACCTCTCCGTTTACACGGAGTGACAAATCCCAGTCTCGATCCGCATAAAACAATAGATACTTTCGGAGATACCTGTAGTGCACCTTTATAGTCACCCAGTTACGTTGTGACGTTTGATACACCCAAAGCACTCCTACGGTATCCAGGAGTTATACGATCTCATGGTCAAAGGAAGAGATACTTGACATTGGCAAAGCTCTAGCAAACGAACTACACGATCTTTTGTGCTAGTCTTAGGATTGGGTCTTGTCCATCACATCATTCTCCTAATGATGTGATCCCGTTATCAACGACATCCAATGTCCATAGCCAGGAAACCATGACTATCTGTTGATCACAACGAGCTAGTCAACTAGAGGCTCACTAGGGACATATTGTGGTCTATGTATTCACACGTGTATTACGATTTCCGGATAATACAGTTATAGCATGAATAAAAGACAATTATCATGAACAAGGAAATATAATAATAATACTTTTATTATTGCCTCTAGGGCATATTTCCAACACTCCTCCCTCCCTTGCTGGATCAACAAGGAGGAGACGTGGCTGTTCCGTACGTGTGTTGAACGCGGAGGTGCCGTCCGTTCGGCGCTGGTCATCGGTGATTTGGATCACGTCGAGTACGACTACATCATCACCGTTCTTTTGAACGCTTCCGTGCGCGATCTACAAAGGTATGTAGATGCATCTAATCACTCGTTGCTAGATGAACTCCTAGATGATCTTGGTGAAACGAGTAGGAAATTTTTTGTTTTCTGCAACGTTCCCCAACATTATATGCTTGTGTATATTGTGTATATTGCTTCTTTGTGTATATTATGTATATATGTCAGTATATATATTGTGTATATTGCTTATTTTTAGATTTTTTTTCATATATATGTTTGTATTTTGTATTTTGCTTTTTTATAAAAATGTATATATGTTTGTATGTTCTCTGTGTATATATGTTCATATATGCAAAAGTTAGATTTAAATATTTAGAAAAGGATTATCTGTATATGTTCTCTGATTTAGTACATTTTAGGTTAGTTTCATTTCTAGAAAAGTTTTGTATATTTAGGAGAGGAAAAAGGAAAATAAGAAGAGGAAAAAGGAGAAGAAAAGGAGAGGAAGAAAAGGAAGAGGAGAAGAAGAGGAGAGGAAGAAAAGGAAGAGGAGAAGAAGAAAGGAATAGAGGAGAAGAAGAAAAAATAGAAAAAATTTATATTTTTTCTTCTTCTCCTCTATTCCTTTCTTCTTCTCCTCTTTTTTTCTTCTTTTTTTTCTTCGATCTTCTCCTCTATTCCTTTCTTCTTCTCCTCTTTTTATTTCTTCTTCGTATTCTTATATTTTATCGGATCTGTCGTCGTCGATATACCCCTCCCTATAACTTCAACACGAGGGGGAGGGGTCGATATACCCCCTCCCGATAACTTCAACACGAGGGGGGCGGTCGATATATCCCCTCCCGATAACTTCAAC